>NC_088239.1:20457240-20672240 GCF_036934945.1 Oncorhynchus masou masou | reverse complement strand
TTTCTCGCTCTCTTCTCTCCTCTCTCTCGTTCTCTCTTCTCTCCTCTCTCTTCTCTCCTCTCTCTCGCTCTTCTCTCCTCTTCTCTTCTCTCACTCTCACTCTCTCTCTCTCTCTCTCTCTCTCTCTCTCTCTCTCTCCAATTCACTCTCTCTCTCACTGTCTCTCCTGTCCCCACACTCCTATCCCTCTGGGACCCGCTGATTGCTCAAGTACCAGAGTCTTCCTCACTCTCTCTGCCTCTATATGGCTTCCACTGTTAGAATAATAAAAGCCCAAACCAATTATCAAATAATGTTCTCTCTAACCAGATGTTGGGAGGTGGTGGTGATGGGGGAGGGGGGGCAATAGAAACCTAGAGGAAAGAGATTGAGCACCGTGTAAAATAGGTCAGTTCTCAGAGTTCTCTGATCGCTAGAGCATGGCCTCTGCATTTCATGCTACATTAGCTGGGTTTTAAGAGCTAATCTCCCTCCATGAATGTTTTATGCTTAATTTCATGGAGGTGCGGACTGGCTGATGAGGCTGGGGTGTGAGGGAGCGCATGGGGCGCTACCTGGCATTGGGGCTAGGTGGCAACCTGCGAGGGAGAGGGTGAGCATCTGCGCCCCAGTGAACGTTTGAATCCCAATGCTACTGCGTGACAGCGGACTGTCTGGATGCCTGGTAACTCACACATTCAGATTGCCAGGTTCTGCATTGTGTCCAGTCCTCTCCGTGCTGTTGTGACTGTTGTCAAGGTATACGCCTTTACATCATCCCCTCTAATATACCAGAGCTCTTTGCTCTCCCCTAGTGGCAATGTGTAGTCGATACTCAGTGAAACAACACTGATATTGGGTCCCCTCTCATTTCAATGTCCATTGGGCAGCAGCTGAAATAAGAAAATAGACAAACCTGTTTGATATCCAGATACAGTTGTAGAACACACAACTTAGTCCTGGGCCATAACTACATGACAAGAAATACAAATAAGTATAGTGGTTTCAAGCTAAAGTATGACAGAGTTTGCTGGTACGATATTGAAAATGTATTTGCCAGAATTGAAAATCGCTTTAGTGGAAGAGACTCTTCTGAATGAGCATCATTGTTTGTAAATCCACACGGAGCCCTCCTCTCTACCAAAAGGCGTTATTGCTGACGGCGTGTCGTCATCACTTGTGTACAAACTAAATCCCTGCCCTCCCCCACAGCCTCGCCCCTCAGCTAACAGGGGGAGGTCCGTGAATGAAAAACGTTTAACCTGAGTGCCGTGGAGTAGCGGCAGCTAGCGCTGCATAATAAAACACCATTGCCCCCGAGCAAAGCGCTAATCAAGGCTGTCCCCCCACTTCCCTTTAATTGGCCACATCCAGCTGATCTGGCAACCGGGGCCTTTTTACAATTACTTACCAAGATCATTGATTTGAGAAATGATCCAGTAGACTGTAAGTTATGATTGGTTGGGTCTTTAATGGCATCAGGACGGTCACGTTGACGTCTGCCGCTGCGCTAATTGTGGCTAATTTACTGTGAAGTTGATCCGAGGCTAGCGTTGTTTGGGGACTACCCTAATGGTACTTATGTTCGCCGAGTGAAACTCACAGAGCACATTTGTTTATACGAGCTCAGAAAGAAGGGCCAGAGTGTTGATATGAATATATATACACAGTATAATGTTTGCACCTGCACAGTTCACTGAAGAGGCTTGATTGTGTGAAGAAAATCAAACCAGGACAATGTTATTTTCTGGTCATTATTTTCTGATACATCAAATGATCTTCTTGTGATTAGTTGTGGATTTACGTGAGGAACAATGTGGGAGGAATAGATCTGTCTCGCAATTTATGAAATGGGTAATCTGTGGTTTGTTCCTCCCACGACAGAAACAATTCTACACACTGGGATATTGAGAACCAAGGATGTGGATTAAAGCACATAATCATTTAACTTGCAACCATAACAAAGTGGAGCTGTGGGAGAGGGTTTTAATATGATACATAATGATATGCTTGTAATCCTTGTATAAAAGTGCTGAAAATCTTATTGGTGGTTACTAATCTTCCCTGTGCATATGTCATATGTTATATGCTATAAGGTGGTGTAATGAGATGTGACTGACAGTTACTGTTCTTAATGTGGGTCCAGAGAGAGATTCTCTCACTTAGTCACTGTATTCTCTAATATATACAGTATATATGGGCCTATCTATTCATTAGACTCTTCAATGTAATGATCACCCTCCAATAGACACTTTTACATAGGATTTAAACATATTTTCTATTTATTTGCCCAAAAACGTGCCGATTGACTTTCGTGCAATCTGTTTCTGTGTCCAAAATATGTGACCATTGAGTTTGTAGCAGTCTTCTCCGTCCATTGAACACGCCCATTGACTTTCAACTTTATTTCAAGGCCCCATTTCTTCTCTCCTGTTAGGCCAAATTGCTGAATGTGGTTGATCTCCAGGCGAACTTCTCACCTCCCTCTTACCTCTGGGTTTTCACCACTCGGGGCCCTCTTTTCCAGAGCCGTATTACTCCATTTAAACTTCAATCCTATTTACGGCTCCTCTTTCCCCTCGACTGCCCGGAGCCATGAAACAATTCATCCGGTGGGCTCCATGTCGCCGCAGCCCGTCATAAAGCCTCTGCTGGGATACAAGTGGTGGAGACGGGTGTGTGTGTGTGTGTGTGTGGGGGGGGGGTATTGGGTGTGGAAGAGGGTCTGACTTAGACTCCCCAGAGATCAGGGTCTGGTGCATGATGTCCTCCTCTCATAACAACTCAGGCATGCTGGTAATGCAGAGCATGATGAATTGTTTTCCTTAGCCACACGCACGCACGCACGCACGCACGCACGCACGCACGCACGCACGCACGCACGCACGCACGCACGCACACACACACACACACACACACACACACACACACACACACACACACACACACACACACACACACACACACACACACACACACACACACACACACACACACACACACACACACACACACACACACACACACACCTGGTTTGAGGTGAGCAGGCCCACCTGGCATTCCTCTCTCTATAACACTTGGGCTCTTCATCATGGAAAGAGGATTAATGCCAAAGCATGGAACAGTTCAAGGAAACCACTCCACCCCTGTCAATCAAATGACCACTAGACATCTACGTAGTCATAATTACCAAGGCTGGTTCCATATGTCTTAATGTACAGGCCGACTGTGTTGTTACAGCGCAAGGCTGTTAATGGTACAAAGGCTTCTCAGCTAAAATGTTGGATTGACATAAACAATGACATGGTCCAGACAAACAAAAGACAAAGAAAACTGCTAACATGACAATATTTGGACATGTGCCTGTCTGAATGCCTTGCACCTGCCTGCACACTTAAACTCAGACATGGTGCAAGACACAATGTGTAATTATTGTCTCCTTTAAAAAAAAAAAAGTCTAGTCTGTGCAGTGTTTCAGAGTTGTGTCGGGTTAAAAAAGTTACAAAGGACGTGTCTGGTTAGGTAGAGAGGTAGAGAGAGAAATAGAGAGGTAGAGAGAGAGAGAGAGAGAAAGAGAGAGAGAGAGAGAACGAAAGAAAGAGATATATATATATAGAGAGAGAGAGGTAGAGAGACAAAGAGAGAGACAGAGAGAGACAGAGCAAGAGGTAGAGAGAGAGAGAGCGAGAGAGAGAGGAAGAGGTAGAGAGAGAGATAGAGAGGTAGAGAGAGAGAGATAGAGGTAGAGAGAGCGAGTGAGAGACAGAGGTAGAGAGAGAGAGGTAGAGAGAGAGAGATAGAGGTAGAGAGAGAGCGAGTGAGAGACAGAGAGAGGTAGAGAGAGAGGTAGAGAGATAGAGAGTGAGCGAGTGAGAGACAGAGAGAGGTAGAGAGAGAGAGAGGTAGAGAGAGGTAGAGAGAGAGAGATAGAGAGGTAGAGAGGTAGAGAGAGGGGTAGAGAGGTAGAGAGAGAGAGGTAGAGAGAGAGAGGTAGAGAGAAGTACAAGAGGGTTAAAGGAGTTCCCCTTCACCACCTCTTTCTTGACATCCCAATTTGTACCCCTCTGGAAGCGTCCAGATCAGCAGAAAGGCAATGGGGGTTAAAGGATGAAAAGACATGCCCATCATCTCCACTCTTGTTTTTGTTGTGGTTTCTTCCTGTTCCTGGTCTCATTTTAAAGTGATGTCTCTAGCCCAATTAATGGGGTGGAAAGCGGTAAACAGGAGGCACAGCGATGTTTCAGGCAAGGGCTTTGGTCTAGTTTGGGGGAGAGGAAAGAAGTTGGGATAATGTCTGATTGACAACCACAGGTAGATATTAGGCAAATGGCATCATTAAAAAACAGGGGGAGCTAGCTAGCTACACCTGGACAAGGCTCAGGCTCCTTCACGTGGCATCAGAGGCTTGGCGCCCACAGCTCCGATACTAGCACCAGAGTGCAATTTTGATCTTCTACTTCCCCCCCCCCCCCGTTTTAATATCCCCAACGCCTTGACTTTCAGGCTGGTTCATAAAAAGAAGGGGAAACCAAAGGAGAGGAGCTAGCTACATGAGAGGTGTAGCTACGCCTGTTAGAGTGGTGGGTGTGACGTCTGGAAGGAAGGATGCTTCAAACACCCTCCACTGACTGAATCTCCAGCCTCATTAGCTTGCTCGCTCCATTGATCCCTGTCTCCGTGCTTCAGATAGTGCTGACCTGTTTTGCTTATCAGGAGAAGCAACTTGATTATATATTGTATCTGAACAAAGGGTTTCCCCTTGATGGGGATGGAAGGGGAGAGGGTAAGGTAATCACTACTACTACTATTACTATTGATGTCTTATTGCTGTTGCTCCCACCATTTGTTGTTATATGTCTACTTTGACAATGTAAGTCATTGAACTTGCCATGTCAATAAAGTCTACTGGACTGAATTGAGAGGGTAAGGTAATGAATGTGGTGTTGGTGGATTGACATCCCTTAGAGAGCACTATATTATCTTTAACTGAGATGTCCTGAACTGACTTGAATGCATTGGCCCTCAGTACTGTCAATACATCTTATTCACTGTCACCTGGGGGATCCAGACAATTACACATTGTGTTATTTTCAGATGTCTTACTGTTCTAACCGTGGAAAGTAATCTTCCTCTTCTAGATACTACATTTAAAAAACTATGTAACTGTACAGTTTTGTATTCATTTCCATATAGGTCAGTGTGTGAGAGTGTATTGTTTAAATATGTGTGTGTGTGTCTGTCATTGGTGCTCTTTGGGAAACGGCAGCGTGTGCATGCAAGCAGCCAAGGAGAAAAAGGAATGTGAAATCATTTGACTGCTGACTGTCCTGCTGGGGCGCCTCGGGCTGTTACACATTTCCATTGAGTTACTTTATGATCAGGCCAGTATGTTATTGAAATATTATCTCTTTAGCCCGGCTCATTCTGCCACCAAATGACAGACTCTCAGCACATTGATACAGACCAAATACCAAATAGAGGGAACTTGCCATTAAGGACATAATGTCCTTTTGATCCCAGCTACCGTATCTCTCCTCACAACAGAGAAAAAGACCACAGCACCAGCTTTTTATATTGCCACGGCAACACAGTGAAACGACTAATCCGTAGCTAATTAGAATCTCAAATAATAATAATAAAAACAGACTTTATTATTACGTTATTATTATTATTGTTATTATTATTTTTTACATTTGGCTGAAAATAAATATGCATGGAGACTAAAGGCACACAATTATCTATCTGCAATTCTCAACACTTGCTATTTGCGTGTTGTAAGTCTTTTTCCTTAAGAAATCATCCGTTTGGGAATGGATATATGATATGGGGATCCACAGTGGCTGCCACAGACCACCTTCTTTTTTATTGGTGTGTGTAGCGTTCAGAGACGTCGCGGAGAGAGATAAATCGTTTCCTCATTCCCCAACACAAATTGGATTCTGCCACTATGTATTGTCCTGGACAGGTGCATTTTCAGCTCATAATTGGCATAGACCGACTCGCTTGTTGCCGAGTGCATTAGACCAATAAATAAATAAATAAAATCAACCGCATGCACATGTTTCAAATCCATAAACTAATCTAATCTCCTGAGAAAAGGAATGGAAACGGGTAGAGGGGGACACATTTCCGCGTTGCGCCATTATGTAAATTGAAGCCAATCAAATACAAGCCATTGAGAACTATTGTAATATGGCTTGATTAGCTAGTCGGATTTGACTGGGCCATAAAAAGAGTCATATAAATGAAGGAATGCAGTCCTGCGTGGCTAACATGCTAATTTCCCCATGAACTTAATTTGACTTCTAAGTGGCTGGCGCTATAATCAGGTGTCACACTGTAATGTTAAGTGTGTACAAAACATTATACCGCTGGTAACTATTGAATTGAACTAATCATTTTTTAAATAAATAGTATCTCTCTTATTGTGTTACACATGTGCAATCAAAAACTTTACCTCTATGTCTGAGTACAAAGCAACAACTTTCCTGCTAAATAGTTAGTTATTTGGGAAGTGCTCGAATGCAAATGACCTCTGCGTTGTCCTTGCTGTTTCTAATGTCCCTGCCTGGTAAAAAGATAGGTCTGGCCTGTTTGGACGTCCTTGCCTGTCCCTATATCTTTGCTAATAACACCTCCTCAGTTAGAAATAGGCGAGTTAGCACTTCCTCCAGCACCGTCCCCTCTGACTGCTGCGGTGCTATTTAGCTGCATTGTTGCTGTGCATTCATTTAGTGTTACCCTTGCTGACAGTAAACCTTGCCTTTGTTGACCTTCTTGCTTGCCAGGATGTGTGTGTGTGTCAGAGAGAGGGAGAGAGAGAGAGAGAGAGAGCGAGAGAGAGAGAGAGCGAGAGAGAGAGAGAGAGAGAGAGAGAAAACAAGAGGGACATTTTGAATTCAAGCTTGACCTTGCGTGCACTTTTACATTATCCAGCCGACCGTTGAAAAGTTATCATGTTTAGTGACAGAGCCTGGCGAATACAGGTGCTTAGAGATTGTGGGTTCTCAGCCTGGCAATAAAATGTGTGAGGTGATGCTCTTTTTCATGGTCCTTTGACTGGATGAGGGCCCAGCACAAGGTCAGTGGCATCACCATAATGATGATGAATACTGTGATAAAAATACAGTGGCTTGGCCCATGTGGTCAGCATCCCAATAGAGTTGACAACTTCAATATAAAACAATAGCATTTGGAACATCAGTCTATATATAAATAAAACTATGACTATTTTAATGACTTCCGCTGTATTTCTGTATATTGTTTTCATCTAGTACCCAACACTTCAAAGTATGACAGCATCTGATACATCGGACCAGCTTAAGCTACTTGGTTTCGGCTGTGACAGTGCATATTTGATTAGTGAGTACTTACCACTGTTCACCTAGGATTTCCAGAAGGGATATCTCCTCGACTCCCGCCTCACATGAATCCACTTTGTATGTAATGTGTAAATATGTGGGCCCTTGCTGTACACATATCATTAGATCTGGTGGAACACCACACAGCCACCCTCTACCACCTCCTCAGGTCCTCCACTTTTTTCATCTTTTATTCACAACTGCTGAGAAAAGAATTGGGGTGTTTCGAGGGGGGGGGGGGTACATTTGCATACTCATCTTTTACCACTCTCGCCCCTCCTGTTGGTTCGCTTCCCGCAGAATCCATTCTCCCTCTCTCTGTCTCTGTCTCTAATAATGTTTTAGTAGTGTTTACTAATGTTTCATTCATTAACCGTCAGGCGCCACAATGAAACATCATCTATCCGGCGAAGTGGAGGTTATTATCGCATTAAATCATTCTCACAATATACCTGTGTGGCTCTGCGTGTCAGGTCTGGTCTGGCTGCCCTTTATTCTCCCCTCCTTTCTCCCCCACCCTGTCGTCTCCCACTCACCCTGTCCTCTCCCAAAGCCCGCGGGGAAACTCTCCCGGCCATCATGAGATATGAGCCAAGCCTGTGATGAATATGATATTACCCATGTCACTGGCTGAGCTTCCCTACTATATCCCACTCTCTCTCTCTCTCTCTCTCTCTCTCTCTCTCTCTCTCTCTCTCTCTCTCTCTCTCTCTCTCTCTCTCCCCCCCTCTCTCTCTCTCTCTCTCTCTCTCTCTCTAGCCCTCTCATTTTCTCTCTCTCTCTCTCTCTCTCTCTCTCCAACCCTCTCCTTTTCTCTCTGTTTTTTACTCCTCTCTGGTCTGTCTCTTCCTCTCTATTCCCATATCTGTACCTTTTCATCTTCATCTCATATACTTTTCTTTCTTCATGTTATCTCCAGCAGAACATTCATGGTACACTGAGTAACTGAGTAAATGAAGCTGCTAGCATCAGTCCATTGTGGCTAGTAGCATCAAGTGTGTGTTAGTGGACGTGGAAGTGATTCATCTGCTATTTTAATATGGTGCACCTCAGCGTCAGAGCTATTTTACAAGCATTTCGCTACACCCGCAATAACATCTGCTAAATATGTGTATGTGACCAATAAAATTGGATTTGATGGTCTGTCCTTTTAGTGCCAATATGCTTTGTCTCTGTGTCTCTGTGTCTCTGTGCCTCTGTGCCTATGTGCCTGCCCCCTAGCACTCCTCTGTCTCTCTCTGTCTCTCTCTCTCTCTCTCGAACACAAACACACACACAAGCACACTCTTTTTTTGCCCACCATATAAATGATCACCCCATTAGAAATTGTCACCACATCCAGATTCTCTGTGACCTCAGAGATGATAAGCGGACAGTCGTCTCCTTCTATTCTGTCCAGAAACAGACTGAGAGAGACCCCAGGTAACCCACTTGGCTTGAATTCCCACTGTTTTTGGCAGGCTATTGCTCCCTGCTTTGTGGCTTCACTAAATTGCCTTGGACATTCATAGTTAGGTGTTTATTGTTCACCTTGTCATATAATTATGGAGAAAAACATGACTAAAAATCTGAAAAACAAATCTCTCCAAGGGGTGTCTCCCCAAATGGGCGAGGTTGTTTATTTAGAGGCCAGTGAAACCACAGACGTCACTACAGATCATACACATTGCACACAGTATGTTAACATGATATAATATAAATCATATACTTTTTAAAAACCGATTGACCCGCACGCCAGAAGACATTACGAAAATCGGTCTTCTCACGAAAATGTTGGTAGCGTCCGGATGGCTACAAACCGGGGCGGCAGCGTAGCCTAGTGGTTAGAGCGTTGGACTAGTAACCGAAAGGTTGCAAGTTCAAATCCCCGAGCTGACAAGGTACAAATCTGTCGTTCTGCCCCTGAACAGAAAATAAGAATTTGTTCTTAACTGACTTGCCTAGTAAAATAAAATAAAAATAAAAAAAATGCTCTAGAACACCCACAGGACTCGTCTGAAGTCGGTGCCAACATCTATGTGTAGCGTCCAAATGGTTTGGGCTACAAACTAATAGGACAGACTCTTAAGAACATGATGGTGGTCTCTGTTTTATTCTACAACATTCACAAGTGACTCATCTGAAGGTAACCCACTACCGACTTGGAAAATGAATGAAAGTATGGAACTACTTTTGTGTCAAAAAAGGGGGTTAAATCTGTTTCCCCCCCAAAAAATTTGCCTGACCTTTCTTATATCTCCTAGATATAGGACAGACACGTCAAAACCTTATTCCTTATAATTTACATTTGTACTGTTTTGCCATTTTTTTGCCATTCATGAATGAGTTTTTCTATGCATTTCTATGGGCAGTAAAGGTCAAACTCAATATTTTATCAACATTGTTTTTTTTTATACCTACAGGGTTCCTTCAACACAAAATCAAATAGGAAAATGATCCATGGTTTGACCATCTTAAAACAATTCCATGTGTTAGCTTAGTTGAACTTTTAAGGGTGTATTAACTAAATAATTGTATACTCCTCGTGGCACACACACACACACACACACACACACACACCAGACAACTATCCTTCTACTTCTAGTTCACAGCGCGGTTAACATTTCTCCAAGCGCCCCTTACCATTCGATGCACACCCCAATTTGTGCAGTGAGAAGAGAACCCCGGGCGGTCACAGTCCCCTTCGTTACAATATGGATCTCATTAGGTGTCCGTGCTCAGCACCTCCGGGTATATAGGCACGCTAATGAGCACGCCACATCCTCTATTGTTAATTACCACAGCCTAGCCTAGCTGCCTCTCTCCCACAGCCTGCATACTGTAGGCCGGCAATGAGCATCCATGCCACTGCAGAAGCCATAAAAAACAACCAATAAGTGAACTAAAATGAGGTCTGTGCATCCATATATAAAGTATAGCCTCGTACAGCGAGTTGTGGGAAGAGGCTGTTCGTTTGGATGTGTGTTTATCCATGCTAGGAGATGCTATTATTGAATCATGCTAAGCCTAAGCTGAGCCGTGGGCCATGGTGACACCGCTGTGTTGTTAAATAGGTTATTAAAAGCTCAGACTGTATGGATTGGGGTTGGGTAAGGTGTTTGTGTATGAGGTAAACTTATGCACACTTCTGAATGATGGAAGAGCCAGGCAAGGCAACAAAACTTAAGTGTTATGAGTGATGCCACATCTGAACGTACACTCAGTGTTCTCATAAATATCTGTACATTTCTCATCAATCACAAAGATAATTCCATATTTACCTGGTTATCTCTCAGTGGTTAAGATTAAAGTAGATAAAGTGGATGGCAAAAATCCTGTTTAGGAGAGGGGACGTTCACATTGAGAGTAGCTTCGTTCCCTTAGTAACCCTTCATGGTGGACCCTCAGAATCAGCAGGAGCCTACTTCCAATTGCATATTTTGATGAATCGAAAAATTAATCATTAATGCCACTCTCTACTTAGGATTCCTAATTTATTTCATGATCTACATGTTTGTAAATCTGTCAAATAAATGCTGTTGGGTTTCATGTCACAACATGTTTATGTTATATTATTTTAATATTGAACAAAGGTTACGTTTTGACCAACGCATAATTACAATACTTGTTATAGAGTAATTGCGCAGAAGTAAGACCTCTGCAGTCACATATTAAAGATATTACAGTCTGAGTATGGAAGTACTGTCTACTCCAACAAGCCCATAATTGCCCGACATTCCATGATGCCAACTCTTGGTGGATGCCCTCTACAGACCGATTGGCTCCTTAGGGAATAGGCCAATAAGTGACATCCCTCCGATTGACCTATAGTCATGGCTCTTGGCCATCTCCCTCTCAACCAAACCCTGCTTGTACACTTTTACAAACCTAATTAGGGCAAATGAGGAAGAAAGCCCCCTGTCTTGGACTTGGGAGTGTGACATTTCATCCACATGCCCCAATGAAGCCCCACTATGTTCATCCATGCAGCCATGTACAGTTAATTCCTTCCTGGGTCTTTATCCCATTGTTTATTCATTTGGTTAGTGGGCAGGAACCAGCCTGAATCATTAGAAGCTCCCTGAATATCCTTGACTTCTTTCTCCGCCGCCTCTTTCTTTCTCCCCTCCTTCTCCTCTGCTAGCGAGCGGCGCCCACAGCTTATAATAAAAGGCCTAGGATTTTAAATTAGAAATTAATTTGGATAATTTGTCTCCTACCAGCGCCCTCCTCCTGTCGCTCCTGCCAGGAATATGTTAATATATCATATTAAGTAATTGCGAGGCCCAGATGCACATGATTATGCCATTGAAGAGAGAGAGAAGGCTGATCTAATTAGTGTGTGTGTGGAGCTTGCTCGCCCCGGCTAGCCTTTGCCTCGCGTCACTACTTAGAGCACCTTGGAGCCAAAGATGACAACCTTAAAAGGAGGAGGGGGGACAGGGGGAGGGATAGAGAGAGGGAGGGAAGTGTTTGGGAAGGGCACCACGCAGAGTGTGAGAGAGAGCGAGAGGGGAGGGATGGGGGGAGGAGATAGAGAGATTAGGAAGCGGTGTGAAAGATTAGCGACTGATCTCTGCCTTGATAAGCAGGAGGTCACATTGTCACACTCGGAAAGTGAGGTGCAGCCAAGGTCGTCCCTCCTGCATCCCCCTCACTCCTCTCATCCCTCCCCTCATCCCTACTGCATCCCCCTCACTCCTCTAATCCCTCCACCCCTCCTGCATCCCCCTCCCTCCTCTCATCCCTCCCCTCATCCCTCCTGCATCCCCCTCCCTCCTCTCATCCCTCCCCTCAACCCTCCTGCACCCCCCTCCCTCCTCTCATTCCTCCCCTCACCCCTCCTGCATCCCCCTCCCTCCTCTCATCCCTCCCCTCATCCCTCCTGCATCCCCCTCCCTCCTCTCATCCCTCCACTCCTCCTGCATCCCCCTCCCTCCTCTCATCCCTCCTCTCATCCCTCCTGCATCCCTCTCCCTCCTCTCATCTCTCCTGCATCCCCCTCCCCCCTCTCATCCCTCCACCTCTCCTGCATCCCTCTCCCTCCTGTCATCCCTCCCCTCATCCCTCCTGCATCCCCTCCCTCCTCTCATCCCTCCCCTCATCCCTACTGCATCCCCTTCCCCTCTCATCCCTCCACCCCTCCTGCATCCCCCTCCCTCCTCTCATCGCTCCTGAATCCCCCTCCCCCTCTCATCCCTCCTGCATCCCCCTCCCTCCTCTCATCCCTCCTGCATCCCATCCCCCTCTCATCCCTCCACCCCTCATGCATCCCCCCTCCCTCCTCTAATCCCTCCTGTATCCCCCTCCCTCCTCTCATCCCTCCACCCCTCCTGCAACCCCCTCCCTCCCGCATCCCCACCTTCTCCTCTCATGCCTCCCTCCCCCAACAGTGAACTATCTCTCTAACTGAGGGGCGGGGAGAGGGTAATGAAAGGAAATCAACATTGCTCACACCACTCCACCTGCCCAATTAATCACCACTGTGTGTGTGTGTATGTATGTGTGTGAGTGTATAAGTGCGTGTTGGTGTGTGTATGTGTGTGCTGCTGCAGTTGTGCCTACCTCTAGGGCTATGTTAGCTCAGTGTCTTGGTTCACATAAGACTATACCAAGAATACCTGCTCATCCAGAGTGTTCTAGCACAGTGACCATATAGTCTGTGTTAAATTGCACTGAATGATTGTATTCATCTAGCATTGAAGGGTGATGCAGTAGAGCTACTGCACTGCATTTGGGGAATTGAATAAGATAAATGTCATAATGGGGAAGTATGTATGAGCGACTTCAACCTAAGATCAACTTCACATTAGAGTTGCCCTGTGGGTAGTATAACAATGAGTCTGTCTGGGAAATATATGCACCAAATATGGTGGGGGGAACCACATATCATGCTGTGTATTTTGACCAAACAGTCCTTAATCTGTTTTGAATTCCCCCCTCCAGTACTTGACACTCTTTATGTGACATAACTCAGGTCTACCAACTGTCATGCCTTGTGGCACATGATTAAAAAGTGTTATTATTCAAAGTCAAATCTTCATCTACCCATACAGTAGGCCAGAAAGCTGTTGTCTAGATGGGTTTCTGATGGGATTGAAGTTTGAGTTGCGTTCAAGTTTCTCTTAGGATTCTGGCCTCTGGTCTTAACAGTATTTAACCGTTTTAAAGAATTACCATCATGAACACCTTGATAGAGCAGTTTTTCAAACATTACATCCCAGTACACATTTCCTTTAAAACATCAACTATATTATGGCAAAGTGCACTGTTAAACCAAGCTCTGTTCTCTGTTCTCTATTGCACTGTTAAACCACGCTCTGTTCTCTATTGCACTGTTAAACCACTCTCTGTTCTCTATTGCACTGTTAAACCACGCTCTGTTCTCTATTGCACTGTTAAACCACGCTCTGTTCTCTATTGCACTGTTAAACTACGCTCTGTTCTCTATTGCACTGTTAAACCACGCTCTGTTCTCAATTGCACTGTTAAACCACACTCTGTTCTCTATTGTACTGTTAAACCACGCTCTGTTCTCCATTGCATTGTTAAACCACGCTCTGTTCTCTATTGCACTGTTAAACCACGCTCTGTTCTCTATTGCACTGTTAAAACACACTCTGTTCTCTATTGCACTGTTAAACCACGCTCTGTTCTCTATTGCCCTGTTAAAACACGCTCTGCTCTCTATTGCACCGTTAAACCACGCCCTGTTCTCTATTGCACTGTTAAAACACGCTCTGTTCTCTATTGCACTGTTAAAACCGCCCTGTTCTCTATTGCTTTGTTAGAACACGCTCTGTTCTCTATTGCACTGTTAAAACACACTGTTCTCTATTGCACTGTTAAACCACACTCTGTTCTCTATTGCACTGTTAAACCACGCTCTGTTCTCTATTGCACTGTTAAAACCGCCCTGTTCTCTATTGCTTTGTTAGAACACGCTCTGTTCTCTATTGCACTGTTAAAACACACTGTTCTCTATTGCACTGTTAAACCACACTCTGTTCTCTATTGCACTGTTAAAACACGCTCTGTTCTCTATTGCACTGTTAAAACCGCCCTGTTCTCTATTGCTTTGTTAGAACACGCTCTGTTCTCTATTGCACTGTTAAAACACACTGTTCTCTATTGCACTGTTAAACCACGCTCTGTTCTCTATTGCACTGTTAAAACACTCTCTGTTCTCTATTGCACTGTTAAAACACACTCTGTTCTCTATTGCACTGTTAAACCACGCTCTGTTCTCTATTGCACTGTTAAACCACGCTCTGTTCTCTATTGCACTGTTAAAACGCGCTCTGTTCTCTATTGCACTGTTAAAACACGCTCTGTTCTCTATTGCACTGTTAAACCACGCTCTGTTCTCTATTGCACTGTTAAAACACACTCTGTTCTCTATTGCACTGTTAAACCACGCTCTGTTCTCTATTGCCCTGTTAAAACACGCTCTGCTCTCTATTGCACCGTTAAACCACGCCCTGTTCTCTATTGCACTGTTAAAACACGCTCTGTTCTCTATTGCACTGTTAAAACCGCCCTGTTCTCTATTGCTTTGTTAGAACACGCTCTGTTCTCTATTGCACTGTTAAAACACACTGTTCTCTATTGCACTGTTAAACCACACTCTGTTCTCTATTGCACTGTTAAACCACGCTCTGTTCTCTATTGCACTGTTAAAACCGCCCTGTTCTCTATTGCTTTGTTAGAACACGCTCTGTTCTCTATTGCACTGTTAAAACACACTGTTCTCTATTGCACTGTTAAACCACACTCTGTTCTCTATTGCACTGTTAAAACACGCTCTGTTCTCTATTGCACTGTTAAAACCGCCCTGTTCTCTATTGCTTTGTTAGAACACGCTCTGTTCTCTATTGCACTGTTAAAACACACTGTTCTCTATTGCACTGTTAAACCACGCTCTGTTCTCTATTGCACTGTTAAAACACTCTCTGTTCTCTATTGCACTGTTAAAACACACTCTGTTCTCTATTGCACTGTTAAACCACGCTCTGTTCTCTATTGCACTGTTAAACCACGCTCTGTTCTCTATTGCACTGTTAAAACGCGCTCTGTTCTCTATTGCACTGTTAAAACACGCTCTGTTCTCTATTGCACTGTTAAAACCGCCCTGTTCTCTATTGCTTTGTTAGAACACGCTCTGTTCTCTATTGCACTGTTAAAACACACTGTTCTCTATTGCACTGTTAAACCACGCTCTGTTCTCTATTGCACTGTTAAAACACTCTCTGTTCTCTATTGCACTGTTAAAACACACTCTGTTCTCTATTGCACTGTTAAACCACGCTCTGTTCTCTATTGCACTGTTAAAACGCGCTCTGTTCTCTATTGCACTGTTAAAACACGCTCTGTTCTCTATTGCACTGTTAAAACACGCTCTGTTCTCTATTGCACTGTTAAAACCGCCCTGTTCTCTATTGCTTTGTTAGAACACGCTCTGTTCTCTATTGCACTGTTAAAACACACTGTTCTCTATTGCACTGTTAAACCACACTCTGTTCTCTATTGCACTGTTAAAACACGCTCTGTTCTCTATTGCACTGTTAAAACACGCTCTGTTCTCTATTGCACTGTTAAAACCGCCCTGTTCTCTATTGGTTTGTTAGAACACGCTCTGTTCTCTATTGCACTGTTAAACCACGCTCTGTTCTCTATTGCACTGTTAAAACACGCTCTGTTCTCTATTGCACTGTTAAAACACGCTCTGTTCTCTATTGCACTGTTAAAACCGCCCTGTTCTCTATTGGTTTGTTAGAACACGCTCTGTTCTCTATTGCACTGTTAAACCACGCTCTGTTCTCTATTGCACTGTTAAAACACGCTCTGTTCTCTATTGCACTGTTAAAACACGCTCTGTTCTCTATTGCACTGTTAAAACACGCTCTGTTCTCTATTGCATTGTTAAAACACGCTCTGTTCTCTATTGCACTGATAAAACACGCTCTGTTCTCTATTGCACTGTTAAAACACGCTCTGTTCTCTATTGCACTGTTAAAACGCGCTCTGTTCTCTATTGCACTGTTAAAACACGCTCTGTTCTCTATTGCACTGTTAAAACACGCTCTGTTCTCTATTGCACTGTTAAAACACACTGTTCTCTATTGCACTGTTAAACCACACTCTGTTCTCTATTGCACTGTTAAAACACGCTCTGTTCTCTATTGCACTGTTAAAACACGCTCTGTTCTCTATTGCACTGTTAAAACACACTCTGTTCTCTATTGTACTGTTAAACCACGCTCTGTTCTCCATTGCATTGTTAAACCACGCTCTGTTCTCTATTGCACTGTTAAACCACGCTCTGTTCTCTATTGCACTGTTAAAACACGCTCTGTTCTCTATTGCACTGTTAAAACACGCTCTGTTCTCTATTTCACTGTTAAAACACGCTCTGTTCTCTATTGCACTGTTAAAACCGCCCTGTTCTCTATTGCTTTGTTAGAACACGCTCTGTTCTCTATTGCACTGTTAAAACACACTGTTCTCTATTGCACTGTTAAACCACACTCTGTTCTCTATTGCACTGTTAAAACACGCTCTGTTCTCTATTGCACTGTTAAAACACGCTCTGTTCTCTATTGCACTGTTAAAACACACTCTGTTCTCTATTGTACTGTTAAACCACGCTCTGTTCTCCATTGCATTGTTAAACCACGCTCTGTTCTCTATTGCACTGTTAAACCACGCTCTGTTCTCTATTGCACTGTTAAAACGCGCTCTGTTCTCTATTGCACTGTTAAAACACGCTCTGTTCTCTATTGCACTGTTAAAACCGCCCTGTTCTCTATTGCTTTGTTAGAACACGCTCTGTTCTCTATTGCACTGTTAAAACACACTGTTCTCTATTGCACTGTTAAACCACGCTCTGTTCTCTATTGCACTGTTAAAACACTCTCTGTTCTCTATTGCACTGTTAAAACACACTCTGTTCTCTATTGCACTGTTAAACCACGCTCTGTTCTCTATTGCACTGTTAAAACGCGCTCTGTTCTCTATTGCACTGTTAAAACACGCTCTGTTCTCTATTGCACTGTTAAAACACGCTCTGTTTCTATTGCACTATTGCACTGTTAAAACACGCTCTGTTCTCTATTGCACTGTTAAAACACGCTCTGTTCTCTATTGCACTGTTAAAACACGCTCTGTTCTCTATTGCACTGTTAAAACCGCCCTGTTCTCTATTGGTTTGTTAGAACACGCTCTGTTCTCTATTGCACTGTTAAACCACGCTCTGTTCTCTATTGCACTGTTAAAACACGCTCTGTTCTCTATTGCACTGTTAAAACACGCTCTGTTCTCTATTGCACTGTTAAAACCGCCCTGTTCTCTATTGGTTTGTTAGAACACGCTCTGTTCTCTATTGCACTGTTAAACCACGCTCTGTTCTCTATTGCACTGTTAAAACACGCTCTGTTCTCTATTGCACTGTTAAAACACGCTCTGTTCTCTATTGCACTGTTAAAACACGCTCTGTTCTCTATTGCATTGTTAAAACACGCTCTGTTCTCTATTGCACTGATAAAACACGCTCTGTTCTCTATTGCACTGTTAAAACACGCTCTGTTCTCTATTGCACTGTTAAAACACGCTCTGTTCTCTATTGCACTGTTAAAACACGCTCTGTTCTCTATTGCACTGTTAAAACACGCTCTGTTCTCTATTGCACTGTTAAAACACGCTCTGTTCTCTATTGCACTGTTAAAACCGCCCTGTTCTCTAGTGCTTTGTTAGAACACGCTCTGTTCTCTATTGCACTGTTAAAACACACTGTTCTCTATTGCACTGTTAAACCACGCTCTGTTCTCTATTGCACTGTTAAAACACTCTCTGTTCTCTATTGCACTGTTAAAACACTCTCTGTTCTCTATTGCACTGTTAAAACACACTCTGTTCTCTATTGCACTGTTAAACCACGCTCTGTTCTCTATTGCACTGTTAAACCACGCTCTGTTCTCTATTGCACTGTTAAAACGCGCTCTGTTCTCTATTGCACTGTTAAAACACGCTCTGTTCTCTATTGCACTGTTAAAACACGCTCTGTTCTCTATTTCACTGTTAAAACACGCTCTGTTCTCTATTGCACTGTTAAAACCGCCCTGTTCTCTATTGCTTTGTTAGAACACGCTCTGTTCTCTATTGCACTGTTAAAACACACTGTTCTCTATTGCACTGTTAAACCACACTCTGTTCTCTATTGCACTGTTAAAACACGCTCTGTTCTCTATTGCACTGTTAAAACACGCTCTGTTCTCTATTGCACTGTTAAAACACACTCTGTTCTCTATTGTACTGTTAAACCACGCTCTGTTCTCCATTGCATTGTTAAACCACGCTCTGTTCTCTATTGCACTGTTAAACCACGCTCTGTTCTCTATTGCACTGTTAAAACACGCTCTGTTCTCTATTGCACTGTTAAAACACGCTCTGTTCTCTATTTCACTGTTAAAACACGCTCTGTTCTCTATTGCACTGTTAAAACCGCCCTGTTCTCTATTGCTTTGTTAGAACACGCTCTGTTCTCTATTGCACTGTTAAAACACACTGTTCTCTATTGCACTGTTAAACCACACTCTGTTCTCTATTGCACTGTTAAAACACGCTCTGTTCTCTATTGCACTGTTAAAACATGCTCTGTACTCTATTGCACTGTTAAAACACGCTCTGTTCTCTATTGCACTGTTAAAACACGCTCTGTTCTCTATTGCACTGTTAAAACCGCCCTGTTCTCTATTGGTTTGTTAGAACACGCTCTGTTCTCTATTGCACTGTTAAACCACGCTCTGTTCTCTATTGCACTGTTAAAACACGCTCTGTTCTCTATTGCACTGTTAAAACACGCTCTGTTCTCTATTGCACTGTTAAAACACGCTCTGTTCTCTATTGCATTGTTAAACCCTCATGATTTAACCAATAGCCACAAAACACGTTTTTAGAGAAGGGTTCCCTTACAATTAGACAAGTGCAATCATCAAAAAAATACAGCAGTGTTAATGCATTTCACAAATGTTTAATTAGACTGTATTAATTAAAAGATCTTCTCTTTCTTTCTCTCCTTCGTTCCCTATCTTTTTTTCTTGTTGGGATAGATCAGTAACGTGACCTCCAGTTAATTGAAACCCAGGAGAATTTTCTTGCATAAAATCAGATTTATCTACCCATAAAAGGATTTCATAAAAAATAGTCAAAATTCAGTGTCTGGCTAGTGCAAGGGCCTGCAGCTACAGAGGCGAGCCTTACTCCATCCCTTTACCATTCCTCTGTCATCACGGAGAAGTGCTACAGCTAACTAGCTGGGGATCCAGTAATTAATAGCAGGGAAACACAGACATTATGTCTATAGGGCAGTCCCCCCCACCCCCCGAAACAATGAAATCAGTTCACCATCTGAAATGCACTGTCTGAAATGTCCCCCTGATGATAATGTGTAGAAAGTAATGATGGCCATTGTGATAATGAAAACAATTCATCACACAAACCCCACTAATGCTATGAGACAGGCTGGATGGATAGTTAGTTAACAGAGGGGCAGAACCGTCTCTGTACAGTGCATTGGCTCTTTCTCTTGGCTCACAGGTGCTCGTGCTGTATAACCAGGCTGGCTTCAATGGTCCATTTCAGGATGCCAATGTCAAAACCAAGTTCAACCAAATCCACTAACAATGCACGGGGAAAGTGACAACATGTGATGATGATATTTCACTGTAAAATTGGTTACACTTTATTTTACTCCTATTTCCCATGTTATTCACCTAATATTTACTCATCTATTTTGCGGTTACAACGGCTACTCCCTGGCAATTCAGTGCACCACAACTGCTGTAGCTGCTGCTTCAAAATGAATCACCAAGAAAGCAGAGGGAGATTATTAGGTCATTATCATATCATTTCACCGTATAATTTTGATGCAAATACGAGGTAAATAGCCGACTGCAAAACAAAGGGCAACCATAAAATGAATATAATACATAACATCCCCCGTTACACCCCTGTACTACTCAAAGTGCAAAGGGATCCTTGACAGTGACGAGCTTCATGGCAGATTGAGGTGGTGCGTGGGCGTTAGGCTTAATGGCGTGGGTGAAGCGTTGGACGGCCATCTTCCAGACCATGTCCTCTTAGGGGAACTGGCTTACGGTACCAACACAGCTACTGTCACAGACCCCCACCAGAAAGATTCCTTATGAGCCCTGTCCCTAAACGACCTGGAGCAGTGGTCCCGCCGCCTCCCGTAGCTACAGGCAACCCAGCCATGCGTGCATCATCATCACGGGCGGCACCTGGGATTGCCGTTGGTCCGCGTCCAAATACCACTGGATTTAGTGGTGTTGGATGGGATCCAGAGAAACCAGTGATGGGGCCACGCCTTCCTGCGTTGACAGATATGTAGCTCTGTTTGGGAGGGAGGAGGGTCACGTATTTTGTACCTAATTACTGAAAACACTGATTTTCAAATGAATGCATAGGAGAAGAAGTACGTCTTCTAATAAACCTGCCTTGGGGCTACCATTATTGATGTTACACCCAAAGGACATACGCACATATGGGCTCCTATCTCTGAACTGCTTAATTAATTCACCATAATATACCTCCTCTCTGGCATGCAACCGCTGACATTGTGGTGGGAAACGGGGCCCCATAATAAAAAATAGAAAAAGCGACTGTGTCTGTGCTGCTTGCTTGCTTCCGAAGCGATACATAACACAGGCACTACAGCCATGTTGTCCCTCAAATCTGTGCTCCCAGCATCCCCCTCTCCTTCTACACAAATTAATAGGCAACCACCACTGAAGCGTTAAATTGCTTTGCGTTCGCCCCTGCCGACAACTGGATTATTTTTTATTAGAACAACAGCCTTCTGCTCAGCTATTTGTGTTTTTAAATTACTTCCCTTTTCGGTTGCATAAAAAAAATTGTGATTGCTCATAAACAGTCATGGTGAGTAGTATCTTGTCGTAATGCTTAAACAAACATTACTTTTGTCATCATCAATATACACTATATATACAAAAGTATGTGGACACCGCTTCAAATTAGTGGATTTGGCTATTTTAGCCACATCCGTTGCTGACAGGTGTAAAAAAAAAAAAAAAAATCAAGCACACCGCCATGCAATCTCCATAGACAAACATCGGCAGGAGAATGGTCTTACTGAAGAGCTCAGTGACTTTCAATGTGGCACCGTCACCGATACCACCTTTCCAACAAGTCAGTTCATCACAGTTCACCCTGCTAGAGCTGCAACTGCAGTTATTGTGAAGTTGAAACGTCTAGGAGCAACAATGGCTTAGCCACGAAGTGGGAGGCCATACAAGCTCACAGAATGCGACCGCCGAGTGCTGATGCACGTAGCACTTGAAAATCATCTGTCCTCGGTTGCAACACTCACTACCGATTTCTAAACTGCCTCTCGAAGCAACGTCAGCACAATAACTGTTTGTCGGGAGCTTCATGAAATGGGTTTCCATAGCCGAGCATCCACACACAAGCCTAAGCTAACCATGCGCAATGCCAAGCGTCACTGGAGTGGGGTAAAGCTCGCTGCCATTGGACTCTGGAGCAGTGGAAACGGGTTCTCTGGAGTGATGAATCACGCTTCACCATCTGGCAGTCTGACGTATGAATCTGGGTTTGGTTGATGCCATGAGAAAACTACCTGCCTGAATGCATAGTGCCAACTGTAAAGTGGTGGAGGAGGAATAATGGTCTGGGGCTGTTTTTCATGGTTCGGGCAAGGCCCCGTAGTTTCAGTGAAGGGAAATCTTAACGCTACAGCATACGATGACATTCTAGACGATTCTGTGCTTCCAACTTTGTGGCATACAGAAATGGTTTGTCGACATCGGGAGGAAGAACTTGACTGGTCTGCACAGAGCCCTGACATCAACCCCATCGAACACCTTTGGGATGAATTGGAACGCCCAACATCAGGCCTAATCGCCCAACATCAGTGACTGACCTCACTGCTCTTGTGGCTGAATGGAAACAAGTCCCTGCAGCAATGTTCCAACATCTAGTGGAAAGCCTCCCAGAAGTGCCCATTGTAGCAGCAAAGGGGGGACAAACTCCATATTAATGACCATGATTTTGGAATGAGATGTTCGACAAGCACATGTCCACATACTTTTGGTCATGTAGCGTAGTGACCCATTGTACAATCATATTCTTTTAAAGCATAAATATGTGAAAAATGGGTTATAGAGCAAGAGGGCATAGATTTCAGAGTATAATTTAGTTGTTTTGTCTCTAAATCAACATCATTGTGTTACAGTTGGAACTATAGCTGGCTTCCATAGAGATTAATTAAAGACCTTGCTTGGTTTCTTGCCTGTTTCGATTCAGTGTCAAGGCAAATCTCCCCACCCAGGAAGGAGTGTGCACTGCAGACACCAGCTGTGTACTCATTTTCCTGTTGTTTACCATCAGTACTCCTCCTTCGCGTGCCAGCCACACGCTCATCCTCTCCTCCCCCATCCTCTCCACTACCACCAGAGATGTTTCTACATTTTGATTTCCCTTCCCTTTCTCTTATCCCTCTACCTTGCGGTTGAGGGGTTCCTGCTCCTGACCATTGTCAGTGGGAATTTCCCTCAAGCCGGCTGTTGTGTACCCGCGCGTTCCTTCGCGTTGCCTCGCCACATATGCATGTCATGGAGTGTCAGGGCCAAGGTGGGCCTCTGACGTGATCGGCCCTGATGGCAGCATATTCCCTGCTGATGGAGGTGCCCAGGTACCAGGCCAACACAGCGCTCCCCTCATACGAGAGGTCTGTTCTGGGGCCGACTGCCCCCCCCCCCTCCCCTCAACATGTCAGCACTGTTTTTACAACGTCGTTGAACCTCCATGCTCCATTTCCCTCCTTTGACCTCCTATTCTTCCATTCCACTGAGCTCCAGCAATGAAAAGTCCACCATATGCAGACCAGACAGAAACCTGCTCCTGAAGAACCTAGTCCCTATATATCAGCCAAAGCACAGGTCTATAGGTTCCTATTGTAGGCCGATTTACAGTATATAGGTAGGTATTCAACAAAAACACATTTTGTCTCCCTGGCTGCTAAAAGATGCAGTGTGCATTATTTAAGTAGTATATAATTAAATATGTGGCTTGGCGAGAGATTTTCCAAACACACTGAGAACTGTACTGGTACCCAGGGGGTTGCCTACTGCCTGACAGTGCAGCATTATGCAAAAGAGAGAGAGGAGCGGTGGTTAACATTCTGTATTTGTCCGCCTTTTTGTAATTTATTGGAACTCATCTGTAACAGGGCTTGGCACTGATTTATATATTGATTTGAAAAATAAATAAAAGGTGATAGAAACCTGCATCGGGGTGTAATGATGGACTGTTGCGACATGCAGGAGTAAGGATATGAAACATTGGGAGGAAATGAGATATTATGCCCCCAAGACAACTGCAGCCACCAGCCCATTCATTATTAGCTTGATATTTATTATTAAGAATTTCTCTTCATGAGTGACTGCAGAATATTTGGGCCCGCTCAAGCTGTTAAGTCCCTAACTGGAATGAAGTGCGTGGACCTCATTTCTCCCTTGTTGTTGCTGGCTGCTGACAGGGCAAATCTGGAGAGGAAGATTCATCACATGCATTATTGTAACACACACACACACACATACATGCGTGCAAGCATACACACACCAATACACACTCATACATACTTTCATGTGAGGATGGGCAGTTTACATAACTTTGACACATCATGATCTGAATAATATACATGGGGTAGTCATGGCAACAGGGATCCCCCCCTTTACAGTCCAACACACACATTTGTTGCAGTCCACATACATCTATCTGTTCTAAGCCCACCACATATATGAAAATAAATGCTTTAAAATATATAACACACAAGCTCATGCATGCTTACCATTCTAGATTCACTAGACTAGACACCATTTATAGAAACAGTGGGGTAAATAGGGGACAGCTGTTTAAAGGAATTCCTACTTTCCTTGCCAAGGCTTTCACCACTACTTTAAAACAACTTTATAATCACAGACAGCACAGTCAAATCCTAACAACATACAGTAGGGCTGCCATCCAAGCCAGGGACATTATTTTTTATTGTCAAGGCACTGACGACGGCACAATTGGATCATCCCATTTCTCCAGCTCACTTTACCAGCCACCTTGTTAGTTATGACTGCAATCACTGAAACATTTTGCATCCATACAGGAATTACAGCAAGGACACTAAACATCTGCCTCGGGGCTGCGAGAATATGTCCCTGCTAAACATCTGCCTCGGGGCTGCGAAAATATGTCCCTGCTAAACAGATGGCCTTCATATTAGGAGTGTTCCATGTGTAGGCAGGAAGGTGGTAATCAGTTTGGATAGGAGGTGCTGCTGTGGGGAAGAGTACTGGGTCTATGTTGGAGGAAGTCCAAAAGTCGGGAATGTGTTCAGTACCAAACATTAACTTGCCCTATAAGAAATGCTTGTCTGTTTTCTACTGCAAAACCTTTTTCTACGGTGTACCCTAATGAACATGATCCAGGTTTTACCACACCTCAACATGATAGGACACTTCTGTTGAAAGAATCTGCGTTGACTTTTCTTTCCCTACACAGTACAAATGGCAACCTAAATGAAGTACTAAGTCTCATTTACTATATGCTTCCTTATCATTCCATTTAATAACTTAACATTTTCCTCTAGTCTCCAGAGATCATAACCAAGCCATCCACCGACTAATCTATCATATAAATTTGGCAAATTCGTAACATATAGTACATTCTGCAAATTCGTTACATATTGTACGAAATTAGTGATGGACAACCAATTAATACATTCCTTACAAAACGTGACATAGCACACTAAATGGAGTGTCTCGGATTTACGTACAGAATAATACAAAATGCTCTGAAACCAGGTTGGGTAGGCCAGCATTCCAGTACACCCACACTCCATTCAGCCTCTCTCACCCACCCAGGCCCAAGGACGAAAATGGCTGCCCCCCCTGGCCTGAACCAAGAGCCGTAATGAATAGGCTGCCAGACCACCCCGCTGTGGCAATTTGAAGAGGACAATATATTACATACCACCCTATTTGCTGTTGTGATGAGCTTCAGACACCTCCCATTATTTATTAGGAGGGGCCAGCAGAACGGCGCATAGGTCACTGAACCCAGGTAAACCGGCGACGATAAGAGAGGGAGAGGAGGTGAGTGTGTGAGAGAGAGAAAGGAGGAAAAAAGAGAGGCAATAACAAAGACAGAGAGCCCTGTACTCCTAGTGCTATGTGTCCATTAATTGAGTGGTTACTCAGAGGAATGTGTTGGTTTGAAAACCTCTGGGAGGTTGTTTCTTACCAGTGGTGGTCCTATATTTGGATTAAAGGTGGTATTGGTGTATATTACACAATACTACTTTTGTGAGCTTACAATCTCTCTCCATGTGATCTTATGATAAATAGGATCTGTTCACACGAAGTGCACAGGGACACCAAAGTCGAAATATGCAACGTTTGATAGATGAATAAAACGTTGCATTTCAAACTGGGGGTTAGCCTCCTTTGTTAGAGTTCTCATGGTGCTATAAGACAAATGGTGTAGTTTGCCGTGGGTCAACTGGGGTTTGCTATCCCATAATGACCTTTCAGAGAGATGGAAGAACTACTACTGCCCCCTCCCTCAGCAACATGGAATGAAGTATAGGCTACTGCAACCCAACGGTTTATAACAGAGTTGGGCGCAACATCATAATACCAACCACTCAACCTACAGTGAATGATATTCAGGCTTGTTACATTGTGTGAAGTCACAGGACCATCACATCAAAAATATATCAAATATTTTGGCAAGGAAACATTAATGAACAATTATTCTGGTGTAGTTTAAAAAAAAACACCATAAAAAATGTGCATCATGTTCTAAAGAATCTGCAACATATCTCTTCAATCGATTTGTATTTTGCAGGAAATAGGGGGTGGCAGACATTTGTGCAAGACATGCCGCTCTGAGATGAAACGAAATGAGCAGTACTGTGAGTGTTCCATTGTAGCTTGGAGCCACTAGACCCTTGAGGAGGGTCTGTCACTTTGTCAACGCTGAGAAGCTGCCAGCTTTTATGAAATACCGAATTACTAATTGCCCTGTGTTGCTTTCCTGCCTAAATGTCAGCTTGTAATATCTCCACTTCCATTAGACCACTAACAGAGCACGATCCCGCCCCCTACAGAGCTGGCAAATATTATAATTTCCCACCAAGCTACAGAGGACGAGTGCCAGCAAGGCAGATCATGAAGGACAAAGCTAAAGACTTTGAAAACATTTTCCCCACTCATCTACTCTATTCCAAGCCTGCTGATGGAGATTCTAAAATGTCAGCCAATAAGCCAGCCACATCACTGAAGCATACAGAGATAGTTAGGTGGAATCTGTAAGACTGATTCTAATGAAACATGCCCCTTGATTTTCAAAGAATGAATTACAAATAAAATAGGGCCAACTCTTTGATGGTAAATATGCAATGTTGTTGCTTTAAATGATTTACAAACTAAAAGGACTCGTGTTTCTCCTGAAACTATTTTAATTAGCTGACTACTACGGATATGTATTGGCACAACCTTTAATACCATATCCAGTTACAGTATACTGAAATATTAAAACAGACACATGAGGGAAACCAGATAGTTATTAGGGTCTTGGTGAGCCTGCTACCTTTGAGGACTAGGTCAATTTTTTTTAGGGAGGACACAGTGACTCTCTTGATCTTCCTGCTTTTCTTACCTGAGCGGAGCTGTTTGTTCTAAAGGCAGTAGTGGTGGCACATCGAAGGGTATTTTGTGGGAAACAGACATAACTGTACCAGCTTAAGTGAACGGAGCTCGACAGGTCTAGACCTCCTGGGAGATGACAACCTGTGCACAGCCGCGTTGTCTTCTTCTATGGAAACGATATGTATCCCAACACTATAGGTTATACACAGATTTCCCTCTTTTTTTGTCATTCGGGGACAGCAGTTACCGAAGAAGCCAGGATGTATTTTTTGTCACCTAAAACAACTGGATCTAAATGATCAGCGGATGATTTGCTAAAGGTAGCATGGGATTATCAATACCCAAAATCAGAGAAATAAGGAGTAATAAAATAAAGTCATCACTATCCACCCCAATAAAAACCCAGGTGTTGGTTGCAGCATCACCGTTTCATAGAAGGGACAAAAATCTAGCTAATGTCACCTTGACACACACGTGACGTTCCACTCATCCAAATGAGGTCTAAAGCCAAGCCCTGTAAACAATGTTTGTTTTCTTTCTAGTGCTATATCTTATTCTAGGATTACTAATCAAACAAGCCTGGGGCCATCTGATGGGTAAACATCTGAGAAGCTCCTTGGCAGCCGTTCAACTCCCCCTCTGTAGCCAATGGATAAGAGACGGCTCTGGCAAGCTAGCTACTTACACTGTAACATATAAAAACACATGAAAAAAAGCTTTTGGATAAACTTCCCACGTTGTTTAATGTAAAAAGAGCTACAATTTCAACAAAACAAACGGTTCACAAATATGGCAGTTGACACGTTGATATACTTCCGAGCATAGCCCGCCCCACACTTCAAGATGTCACTGTGCTGTTGAGCGGTCTTTTGTACAATCGGATATAAATTACAAAGAAACCATGAGAAGACACATTTCTCAGACAGTGATTGAGTAAAACATTAGTTTTTGTCTTCTGGCACATGCAGGTGAAAATATGCCATTTAAGATATATATATTTTTGGTGCATTCAATTTCAGACATGATCAGTTCAGTAAATGTCAATATATTCTCTTTCAACCGTTTCATCCCCCTTCGTCTTGCTCAGGCTAAAGTCATAGAGTCACTTACAGTGCAGAACTGTGCTATTTGGGTTAGCTAAGGAGTCAGCTTCCCTTTCAGAGTCTCGCAGGTGCTCCGTGTCCACTTTCTCCTCCTGGGAATGTTTCTGTGGAGCTCTGTGGCCAAGGAATGTCTTAGGAGCCCACTGTTATTAAGTCCATGTTGGATAGGAACGTTAGAAAAATGTTTGTTTATCCTGCCCACCACAGGTCCCTTTTACTACACGTTCTGTGACAGCAGCCTGACCTTCTTCCCGGTCAGAAACATATTCCTGAGGTCCGCCAAAGATGGCAGCTTCATTTTGTCTTTGTTTTTGCTGTAAACATTCAGGAAGATGCCGAGCAGTACTAAAAGTCCACCCCATAGGTACCTGAGAGGAAATGGAACGGAGAAGCGTGTTACAATCTTTTCAGTGCCTTGAAAGTATGACGGCTAAATTGAGCGACTGTAAGCTACGAGAGGTTGAAGATAACACGACTCACTGAAAAGTAAAAGGCTTGGAGAAAAACATAAAGGATAGTACAATCGTCATCGCCTTACGTCCAGTCGTTACTGAAATGAACAGAAGACAGAAAAGTGAGAAACATAACAGCACACAACCTTGAATCTAAGTCTGTCACATCTAATGGATATCTAACTTTGTTGATGAGATTACTTTGACATTTGTTTTGCAGTTAATCTCAAAATGAATCTGGAGGTTTCCAGAATCCTAAATAAGATTAGGTTCGCTCTGATCTGGCATTATTTCAGTAATCTGTAAAATGTTTGTGCTTTAGATTTTAGAGTGTTAGTAAGGTTATCCATACTCAGATTGTAGAAATCTTTTCTGTGGAGTCATATGGTTAGTTAGAACTTCTTTAACTTAAATTTCTGAATTCAACGTTTTTAAAAAGTAAAATACAGACTTTTTAGTCATAAGAAACTATATGGACAGTTCAAATGAACACTTCGACATGAAAAATTACTTTGTGTGGTTCTGCAAGCAAAGCATCTTCCCATAACAGAATGGTCTTCTCACCTGTGACTGCTACCAGGGCTCCAAAGAGTTTGATCAAGGCCAGCACAAATGAAATGCCAAAGTACCCCGTGAGAGAGAAGAAGAATGCATAACCGTATGTTATCACAGGATGCTGAAAGAAAACAAAATATTCAATAGATTGTCATATCACCATCTTTCCCCCACTTCATATGTTTTCGACAGAGCATCAAACAAAATGCTAACCACAGAACTGTCCATGTCTGATCTATTATAATGAAATACACTGAGAGTATCAAACATTAGGAAAACCTGCTCTTTCTATGACATAGACTGACCAGGTGAATCCAGGTGAAAGCTATGATGTCACTTGTTAAATCCACTTCAATCAGTGTAGATGAAGGGGAGGAGTCAGGTTAAAGATGAAGGGGAGGAGTCAGGTTAAAGATGAGGGGGAGGAGTCAGGTTAAAGATGAAAGGGAAGAGACATGTTAAAGATGAAGGGGAGGAGTCAGGTTAAAGATGAAGGGGATGAGACAGGTTAAAGATGAAGGGGAGGAGACAGGTTAAAGATGAAGGGGAGGAGACAGGTTAAAGATGAAGGGGAGGAGACAGGTTAAAGATGAAGGGGAGGAGACAGGTTAAAGATGAAGGGGAGGAGACAGGTTAAATAAAGGTTTTGAAGCTTTGAGGCATGGATTGTGTATCTGTGCCATTTAGACTGTGAATGGACAAGACAAAATATTTAAGTGCTTTTGAACAGAGTATGGTAGTCGGTGCCAGATGCACTAGTTTGTGTCAAGAACTGCAACGCTGCTGGGTTTTTCATGCTCAACAGTTTTCCTTGTGTATCAAGAATGGTCCACCACCCAAAGGACATCCAGCCAACTTGACACAACTGTGGGAAGCATTGGCGTCAACAAGGGCCAGCATCCCTGTGGAATGCTTTCGACACCTTGTAGAGTCAATGCCCCGACGAATTGAGGGCCAAAGGGGGTGCAACTCAATATTAGGAAGGTGCTCCTGATGTTTTGTACACTCAGTGTATAACAGAGAGGGTTCTACTAACCTGAGAGCAAAAGGCCACTGCTGGTCCCAATCCACCTGCACCCAACAGTCCTGTCAATATGTACCCAAAACCGATGGAATAGGAATACAAAACCTTTAACACAATCAAAATGACAGACATAAGTCACATTTCTGAGGTGATTTAGGACACTACACAATTGGGTTTACAATATAAATATAACAAGTTGGTTTTAAGGTGGGTCCTCGGTACCATTTCAGAGTTAGAGCCGTTATGGAGCTTCATGGCTTTCTCCTGCACGTTCCCAATGGCAGCATCAGCGCACAGAGCCAGAGAGATGAGGAGGACCCCTAAAACACCAGACACAACCAGGTTAACCGCCAAATTGCTAAAGAATGACAATAACAGCACAGCAATGGACGTTTCTGAATTGTTGAAACAGCATCTGTACTTTTGGAGTGTGGGAAAACCTATATGTTTGTACATAATGTATGTGGTACAAGGTCAAACTTTTTAGATAAAGCATTATATCTAGTTCTTTAGGAGTTCAAACTCCACATTTAAAAAATACTTTAGTCCCAGCCTAGGTAACAACTACTAGGCTTAATTTGCCCCAGGCTCATAAATGTCAGTATCCTGATTAATTTGATACAGGTTCTCTGTGTATCAAATACAAAATCACAGTGAAAGGATTTGGATGGTGAAAGTAATGATCCATAGTTAAACAGTGTTGTAACAACAGGCTCCTTTACTAATACCTAGATAGATAACAGATTCACATGTTACCGGTTGCATTGAAGTTGGGGGCGACTTTACTGTCAGCTAGGGTGAACCAGATGAGTCCCAGGCTCATACAGAGAGCAGCAGATACATCAGCCAGATTGTAGCGTTTCCCTGAAGAAAACAGAGGAGTTAGGCTACAAAGTCACGGAATTTCTTCATAACAGATGATTAACAATTTACCAGAATAGGAAGAGTTGATTGACAAGTTCCACTTGGATGGAAAGTTAAATACAGTCAGTGGATCTTAGTCACCAGATCTTTCTTCTTGTGATTCGGATTGATCCGACACCTGTCATGACTGACATCCGATCACGAAAACCTTCAAAACAAAAGACAAACGTAACGTTTGGTAATTCGGAGGGCATTTCCCTTTCTGACGAGACAGGGAAACGACAGAATATGTGGCGATAAACGGCGCTTGGGTATTTACCCCCTCCTTATGGGTCAGGTGGAAAACGTAAACACGCCGGCTAGATAGAGGAACTTATGAGCGGCGTAGAAGAGAGGAGAGAAAGGCGCTTCGCCGCTCTGCTCCAGATCCAAGCGAGTTGAGAGGCCTGCGTGACACTGGCTGCAGGTCAGGTGGTGCACATGGCCCATACCAAGAGATTTGTTTTTCTCTCCAACTTTCTCCCGGACTCTTCAACTCAATTAAATCCAAACAGGAGAGAAGAGAGGGTTGAGGTTGGTTGGTGTTGGACACGTAAAATGCAACAAAAAAACAAGAGGAGACTGAGGAGTCTTCCCAAACAGGCCGATAGATGCCTCGGGGGTGACAAGGTGACGTAGCAGGTTGGTCTGGCTTGCTTTCATTCCTCCCTCTGTTCCCCTTTGAAGGGTTCACATCAGATCTCGCTGGCATCCTGAGTGAACGCAGTAGTGTTTCCAACTAGTCCCCCTGGGGGACCCATGGTCAACATCGCAAATGCAGGGAGGGGGAGGAAGGAAAAAAACGAGTGTTTGATCGCTAAGACGTGGAACCTTTATGAAGACAATGTCTCCGAGATGAAAGACAGAGTACTGAGAACTAGGCCTCCTCACCCTGAAATTCAACACTTACAAACAACCCAAAAAACTAAGCATGGACAAAACTCAGAAATAAAAGTTGAAAAGTTGGTCATTGTTTGGAGGTAAGGGCATAACGGGTGTGAGGTAAGACACTCACAGGAGGTTTCTAGAGAGCCTCTCATGATAGACAGTTAGGCTTAACCCCCCCCCCCCCCCAAATAAATAAGTAATGTGTTTAGTTCATTATTACCCGGATGCAAAAGGACAAACATTATTAGGCAGCATTTTCACGTCTTGATCAGGGCCCATATTCATTAAGCGTCTCAAACTCAGACTGCTGATCTAGGATCAGGTCCCCTTCATTTACAATCATTATGATCTAAAAGGCTAAACTGATCCTAGATCAGCACTCCTAATCTCACTCTTCGCGAATATGGGCTCTCATACAAACAAAGATCAACTTCCTTTTGCCACTTGCCTTGAATGAATACGCCTCCTATCATGACAGGAATGAGTTTGCAGCACTTGAAGATGACCTGTGTAGGATAATTCAAGTAACCCAGTGAGGTGTTTGATAGGCCCATGGTCCCCACCGTTAGAAATGCTATGATCATGTACGTCTTCCCTGGTATTCTGCAAAAAGAAAAAGAGCAATTAGCAAGCCTTGTGGGATAACAACAAAAACAAATTACAAAAACTAGCAATACATGGGATTTTTCTGCCATTGAAATCCTTGGATGGGTGTTTTTTTCCAAATAGTCCAAACAGTGTAAGCAAATAAACACTTTCAGTGTAAACATAAACCAGATATAAAGTACGTATAAAAGATAAAGGTGCAATATATTATTTTATAAGATCATCATTGAGAACTAACAATCGCCAAAATAAAAGCTAGACAGTCCGGGAGAATATAATATTTCGGAAAACAATTAATAAAGCAGTATTTGTTTGATTATTATGTTTGAGCAAAAATAACACAGCATTAGCCTTGGCAAAAATGCATAGAATTGCAGGAAATTCGCTTTAAATGGTAAAAATGTATCTCAGCTCCATGGCTAAATACACTGCTCAAAAAAATAAAGGGAACACTAAAATAACACATCCTAGATTTGAATGAATGAAATATTCTTATTAAATACTATTTTCTTTACATAGTTGAATGTGCTGACAACAAAATCACAAAATTTATCAACCCATCTGGATTTGGAGTCACACTCAAAATTAAAGTGGAAAACCACACTACAGTCTGATCCAACTTTGATGTAATGTCCTTAAAACAAGTCAAAATGAGGCTCAGTAGTGTGTGTGGCCTCCACGTGCCTGTATGACCTCCCTACAATGCCTGGGCATGTACCTGATGAGGTGGTGGATGGTCTCCTGAGGGATCTCCTCCCAGACCTGGACTAAAGCATCCGCCAACTACTGGACAGTCTGTGGTGCAGCCATCCTGGATGAGCTGCACTACCTGCGCCACTTGTGTGGGTTGTAGACTCCGTCTCATGCTACCACTAGAGTGAAACCACCGCCAGCATTCAAAAGTGACCAAAACATCAGCCAGGAAGCATAGGAACTGAGAAGTGGTCTGTGGTCACCACCTGCAGAACCACTCCTTTATTGGGAGTGTCTTGCTAATTGCCTATAATTTCCACCACGTCTATTCCATTTGCACAACAGCATGTGAAATTTATTGTCAATCAGTGTTGCTTCCTAAGTGGACAGTTTGATTTCACAGAAGTGTGATTGACTTGGAGTTGCATTGTGTTGTTTAAGTGTTCCCTTTATTTTTTTGAGCAGTGTACATACAAAAGTATATATATAAGTATACTTATATTCAAAAGTATGTGGACACTTCTTCGAATTAGTGGATTTGGCCATTTCAGCCACACCCATTGCTGACAGGTATATAAAATCGGGCAAATGCAATCTCCATAGACAAATACTGGCAGTAGAATGACCTTACTGAAGAGCTCAGTAACTATCAATGTGACACCGTTGTAAGATGCCACCTTTCCAACAAGTCAGTTGGTCAAATTTATGCCCTGCTGGAGCTGCCCGTCGACTGCTGTTATTGTGAAGTGGAAACGGCTCAGCAGCGATGTGGTTAGCCACACAAGCTCATAGAACAGGACTGCCGAGTGCTGTAGTGTGTAAAAATCCTCTGTCCTCGGTTGCAACACTCACTACCGAGTTCCAAACTGCCTCTGGAAGCAGCAGCTTACAAAGCCTAAGATCACTATGTGCAATGCCAAGCGTCAGCTGGAGTGGTGTAAAGCTCACCGCCATTGGACTCTGGAGCAGCGGAAACGGGTTCTCTGGAGTGATGAATCATGCTTCACCACCTGGCAGTCCAAATATTGTTTTGGAGGATGCCAGGAGAAAGCTACCTGCCCCAATGCATAGTGCCAACTGTAAAGTTTGGTGGAGGAGGAATAATGGCCTGGGTTTGTTTTTCATGATTAGGGCTAGGCCCCTTAGTTCCAGCGAAGGGAAATCTTAACGCTACAGCATACAATGACATTTTAGATGATTCTGTGCTTCCAACTTTGTGGCAACAGTTTGGAGAAGGACCTTTCCTGTTTCAGCATGACAATGCCCCTGTGCACAAAGCGAAGTCCATACAGAAATGGTTTGTTGAGATCGGGGTGGAAGAACTTGACTGGCCTGCACAGAACCCTAACCTCAACCCCATCAAACACTTTTGGGATGAATTGAAACGCCGACTTATTAGAGGGGACTGCAATAAAAGTCTGCACATCCATTAGCTCTCCTGGAGGATGATTGACCACCTGATTGACCACCCTTGATGTAAAACATTGCAACCAAATACATTTTATGGCTTTTGAAATAATTTACTCATTCTATATATCAAAGATCCAATGGCTATGGTTGGCTACAAATCTTTTTATTCAGCTGAAGCAAACCTACACATTTTCAGGAAATGTACATTTTCTAGTTTAGTCATACTTATCTTAGAAGTATTTACTTTGCATGCGGACTAGAATGTATTAAGTTGCAATGTCCTATACATTGGATGCCCAAATCAAGTATTTACAAAATAAGTTTTAAAGCCCCATAATCCCAAAATAAAGGCTAAATCAATTTTTTCCCCATAAAATTAATGTTCACGATTCACATGATTCGATTCACCCCGATTGAACCGAATCCCAACTAATACAATGGCGAAGTGAATCATTCATTTTTCAAAAATATTTGTCTAAATTAATAATATGAACTTTGTATGGCCGTATTCAGAGGTTTTTGAGACATGCAGAAAACATTAATACATGCTAATGATAGCTAAACATAACTAAAGGGTACAAGATATGTTTTGAATTGGCTACCTAGTTAATGTGTTCTCTATCATATTCGTCTGGCGCTATGCATGTCCTACACGCAAACACCAATGTGCTAGTGTCATTTGAATCCTGGCTGATGTTGGTTTTTATTTACTTGATCAAATATTTTACAACTGTCCCTAAATAAATTACATAAACAGAAACTATGAAATTAATTTCCAGGACTTTTCGCATTTGATAATTTCCCCAAACTTTTCCTGGATTTTCATGACCGTATGAACCCTGCAAGATGGGGGCCTCTAAAATGTTCTCTATAATTCACCTGCACTGACCATGCCCATTGGCATGCCCACCACCTAAGCCCCTTTTGATCCAGAAAAAAACCTAAATACAGAGGTGTATTCATTTCAGAAACCGTTTACGAACCAAACAGAGCAAAACAAGTTTCTATTGGACAAATGTAGGTAGGTCCCTCCCCGTTTGCTTCCCTTTAAGAAACAACAGATTTGGCGGAATTCATCCACCCCAAGATGAAGTGTTGTTGATATCAATAGGTCTTGAGGTAGATCATTGGTTATATTGTTTGAAGTGACAAGGCACATACTGTAGCAATTAACATACTATTAATAGTTAACGGGACAGAGACTGATCATTCTATGATTTAGTCAATCTCAATCTATTCATTAGTGCTGAATGCCACTAACCATGAAATAGTTAGTCTATTGATGTTATTCTCAAGGAAAGCCCTACTGAACCCCCGTCTTTGTTGGTGAACACCACTCCTACTTTTCTTTGTTTGCTGAAGAGCAGAGGCCTAATTGAACTCCATTCCCTTGTTTACCTTCTCCGTTTGTCCTGTGTGAGCTGCAATTCCACCAGTCCAAACAGGGAGTAGAACCCAAACTGTACCAGGGTGAGGTACCATCCGAAGGGCTTGAAACCCTCCACGGAAAATATGAGCTCCTGAAAACAGCAGATAAAGTCTGATAAGTCTACTTTCAAGCCTGTGGTGAGGTAAATCACGACTTTTCCTGTAGCTTTCCACAGTATCCTCAGTGAGGCTTGCTGATAAAATGTCCCTGCTTAGCATGTGTCAACAACCAATTGTATGGTGAATCTGTCAGTCAATCAACCAAATGTATTTTTTAAAGCCCTTTTACAACTGCTGTTTACATCTGTGATGTCACAAATAGCTTTACAGGAACCAGGCGTAGACCACAAAGAGCAAGCAGAACAGAAGTGAAAGCACAGTGGCCAGGAAAAACTACCTAAAAGTTAGAATTCTAGAGCAGAACCTGGCTTAGAGGGGTGGCCCATCCTCTTCTGCCAGTACATGGTAGATATTAAGAGTACATTTAGCCATTAATTAAGGCCAGATTGTGAAGAACGTGTAAAACTGTCATATACAGTAGTCTTGCCATAAACTCAAAAATACTATCCGACTACACCTACATCAGGAAGGACCATTACAGCAGCCCCATGCCTAGCTGCTTTTAGCTAGGAATTAGCTTACAGTAAAACGGAATAGTCACCGGAAGCTAAATACTTACTCTGCCGATTGTCTGTAGGGTTGGTCCTTTTGAAGGGGGAAATTGAGAAAAAAACATCTAATAGAAAATGTAAAAATAAAAATAAAAAAAGACTTTCCAAACGTGGTTCTGTTGTTAACCCACTTCCTCTCTGCTTACCTCATATCAAAATAAAAGCCTTGTATGTGTGCAATACCTGCACAAAAAAAGCAAGAACTTGTGGGGGACTTATATTTTGACATGACGTAAGCTGAGAAACTGCTCAAATAAAAAAACATATTCATTAATACATTGTTGGGTTTGGAGAATGGCATTTCACTGTACTTGTGCACGTGACATAACTTAACTTGAAATACTACAATTTACTATAGAATACTACAGTACTTACTATAGAATTCTGTAGTAAACTGTAGTATAATGTCATTTTGTCACAATACCAGAATTTTGACTTTATACCAGGTTTTTCATTTTGACTTTATACCAGTTTTTATTTTATTTTGACTTTATACCAGGTTTAGTATCACAATTAGGCCGGTCACGATACCAACATTTTACAAACGATACCAGGCCAAGAATGACGATAGTGAGTACCATCGCGATACCACGTGGCAAAACATTTGTGGCCTCGCATCCTGTTCTCCCCGTCCCCCAAAAACCTGTCACTGAAATTTACACTTCAACTCAAAACAACACAATGAATTTAACTTCACAATGTATAATAGAATACTGTATAGAATGGCTGATTTGCTTATATTTGCAAAGGGCTACCTATGATTTGGCTGGAGGAATGGGAGGAAGTATATATCAGTGGAGGCTGCTGAAGGGAGGACGATTCATAATAATGGCTGGAACGGTGCAAATGGAATGGCATCATACCACTCCAGCCCTTACCACGAGCCCGTCCTCCCCAATTAAGGTGCCACCATCCTCCTGTGATATACATGCATAATGATCTGCATGTCATTGTGTCAGTAAGGATAAAACATTGCATGGAACCTTCTTTACTCTTCAGTTAACGCAGACACACACTCTCCTTCTCATGAGTAGCAGACCCTTTTCCTTTCTTCCCGGGCCAATCAAATTAGCCTAAACCTACTGTCAAGTTAGCAGGTTGTTAGCTAGCTAAACCAATAACTAGCGACCCGGGATTAGTTTAATGGTTTGTGAAATTATATAAAATGCGCACAAATCCCAATAGAAATAAAAAATAGGCGTCTCCGGTAATATGGGTATTTTTTTTTAACTGTTTAGAGACAAGACGTCTGTCGTGGAAATTTCCTCTATTTACCAAATCATGGGAGCAAACCACACACACAAGTCAGAGTTAGTTATCAAAGTCCAACTTTAATTATATGAGCTCTATCACAAAGCCTGTGACTCTCAGATCAATTCAGTGTCTATCAATGAATTCTCTGAGAGTCCCTTCCACATTGCAACTGAGATCCTTTAATAGCAAAAAAACACACATAGCCAGACAGCATAGACATAATAAATCGTTCAGCTTTGTCTCCTAAACTATGTTATTTTCTCAAACTCAGAACCATAAACCAATCCTCCATATCAACAGGCATATATCAAATCCATCCTATCTTGACAAGATCACAGAGACACACTGACTGGCACACAGACATTGTGGAGCCAAGAGATACACGCTTGACCTCTCCCCTCTCTCTGGCCCAAGCAACTTAGTCTTGACATAGAACGGATACTGCAACCCCGCCACAGTATTATACAAAAACAACATTCTGATGAGAAGTAACTTACAAACATATGATGAACACCAAAACATCTTACCTATGTTACCAACCAATTCTGATTATTCCCCAACACGTCTTCTCTGCTGTAAAGCTGAAAGCACGCCGTGTCGCCAAGCACTGCTCCATTTTCCCTCTCTGACCCTCAGAGGATGCATGACATTGAACTTGCAAAGCCTACTCAGACTGATCTTTGTCATTTCATCGCCTGTTATGACCATGTATCAACCGTGCCAGCTTTGCGCTCTGCTCTAATGTAACAAATGTACAAATCTAACAACAGGGTCTGAAAGTGGAATAGATGCGCGTGAAGAGCGGACGGAGAGAAGCAGGTGAGGGCTGGTAGAGGATGCAGCTGGCTGTTTACAGCTGCCTCACAGTGATATGCCATGAAAGTAAAGTGGATATTGTCGGTCCTGCTCATATAAGAGACTAGTTAGTGGCTGTTGCTTCAACTAAACTGACTTTATAAACATTTTGTAATAGGCGCCAGCAGGTTCTTTGGATCGGTAGGGCTGAAAAGGTTGGTAGTATCATATGAAATCGTACTAAGGTATTCTAAAATGTTGGTATCATAAGTATCATGACATTTTGGTACCCATGATATTACCATGGTACTAGTATACCGTGCAACACTTATGACAACACCATCACTATACTCATTTCCAAAACGATACCACAACAACAAAAATAACACTTATTAGCCAAAGTCACAAAATGGCACTTCATCCAGACAGATAAACTCAGCTTCCACTGTCCAATCGTTGGGTATCTTTGGAGGTTAATATCATTACATTTGAAACATTTTATGTCCATTTTTTGGAGACAGCCAGGTATGCATTAATTTATCAATTATACAGTCATACAATCAATTTGAAAGTGTTTTTACCAATCTAACTACAAAACAACATAAGGGTAATCATTTATTTCATAGGTAAATCTCTACTGATAAACTGGGTAAATCGAGATGTAGACTAGGTCTATTCACAATACAGGTGAATGCATAGTATTCAATAGGAGTGTGTGCATGCATTGAGTTGAGCCTGTTTTAGCTCTCATTTCATGGCGCTACAGATGACAAACAATCCATTTAGGACTTATTGTATTGGCAACTACTAGGAGAACATATTGGACAGCATTTTCAAAGAAGAAGCAATCTCTTATTTTAGAAAAGTGTGTTGTCTCTTTAAGAAAGTAGTAATTTGCGAGGCAAAATGTAGCTGTAGAATCTGACTTTGTGGCTATGGAATCTAGTGTAAACCAGACGTGATGTGAGGGAGACAAAGAAGTGAATGAGTTTTTAGTGGCGAGGGGAACAGAGTGAATTAATTAAAAAAACAATCAGCTTTGAAATCAGCATATTTTGCACTATGGTATCACAAACAAAGTACTAGGGTAGTGAATTGATGTTGCTTTAGCTGTAAGCTAGCAAGTAAAGTTAAACTACAATTAACGCTGGAAGTTACCAGCATCGTCTTACATTGTAAAAATACGTTTAGCCTATATGGACATTGTTTTGCGAACAGTAATGAACAGTTTCAACATTTCTACATGCCGTGTTGCATTATTCAAGTGTGTTAACTGCTGGGCAGCATGAGAGGGGAGCTAAGAATGCAGCCCAGACAGCTCTAGCAATGAATGAGCATGTCGAGCAGGTTCTTTGCACTCTAACAGGGCCACACCGATATACATACTTGGTCCTCTGAGTCAGGTGAGACACATTAGACAGAAGTAGCGAACTTTACAAAATTCTAGTACCAAACCGGTTTGTATAGAAAAAGTAAACACTACAGTATTGTCTACAAAAGAATGCTAGTAAATGCTACAGAAATGTCAACAAATACACTACAGTCCGCAAAAATATATATATTTTTTTACTAGAGTATATACTACAGTATTTAATTTGCATATACAGTGGGGCAAAAAAGTATTTAGTCAGCCACCAATTGTGCAAGTTCTCCCACTTAAAAAGATGAGAGAGGCCTGTAATTTTCATCACAGGTACACTTCAATTATGACAGACAAAATGAGAAAAGAAATCCAGAAAATTACATTCTAGGATTTTTAATGAATTTATTTGCAAATTATGGTGGAAAATAAGTATTTGGTCAATAACAAAAGTTTATCTCAATACTTTTATATACCCTTTGTTGGCAGTGACAGAGGTCAAACGTTTTCTGTAAGTCTTCACAAGGTTTTCACACACTGTTGCTGGTATTTTGGCCCATTCCTCCATGCAGATCTCCTCCAGAGCAGTGATGTTTTGGGGCTGTTGCTGGGTAACACGGACTTTCAACTCCCTCCAAAGATTTTCTATGGGGTTGAGATCTGGAGACTGGCTAGGCCACTCCAGGACCTTGAAATGCTTCTTAAGAATCCACTCCTTCGTTGCCCGGGCGGTGTGTTTGGGATCATTTTCATGCTGAAAGACCTAGCCACGTTTCATCTTCAATGCCCTTGCTGATGGTAGGCTTTGTTACTTTGGTCCCAGCTCCCTGTAGGTCATTCACTAGGTCCCCTGTGTGGTTCTGGGATTTTTGCTCACCGTTCTTGTGATCATTTTGACCCTACGGGGTGAGATCTTGCGTGGAGCCCCAGATCGAGGGAGATTATCAGTGGTCTTGTATGTCTTCCATTTCCTAATAACTGCTCCCACAGTTGATTTCTTCAAACCAAGCTGCTTACCTATTGCAGATTCAGTCTTCCCAGCCTGGTGCAGGTCTACAATTTTGTTTCTGGTATCCTTTCAGACAGCTCTTTGGTCTTGGCCATCGTGGAGTTTGGAGTGTGACTGTTTGAGGTTGTGGACAGGTGTCTTTTATACTGAGAACAAGTTCAAACAGGTGCCATTAATACAGGTAACGAGTGGAGGACAGAGGAGCCTCTTAAAGAAGAAGTTACAGGTCTGTGAGAGCCAGAAATCTTGCTTGTTTGTAGGTGACCAAATACTTATTTTCCACCATAATTTGCAAATAAATTCATTAAAAATCCTACAATGTGATTTTCTGGATGTTTTTTCTCATTTTGTCTGTCATAGTTGAAGTGTACCTATGATGAAAATTACAGGCCTCTCTCATCTCCTTTTAATTGGGAGAACTTGCACAATTGGTGGCTGACTAAATACTTTTTTGCCCCACTGCACCCTGCCCATCCCCTCCCTCATGTCCCAATTTGTCACCGGTAAGTGAAAAACCTAAATGCCAAGTATAGACCATATATTGTGTAAACTATGGGTATAGAAAAGAGCAGAAGCTCTGAACTCTTCGTTTGCTGTTTTAGTATTTCTCCAGTAGATTTCCTCAAGGAGAAAGCTCCCCACTTCTATGTCAAAGATAATAAAACAAAAACATATTGGTAAATACTACAGTAATATCTCCAAAAACACTACAATAAATAGTACAGTGTACCATACTAGTTTGCAAAAACACTACTGTAAATACTACAGTATACTACAGTCCGCAATTACTATAGTATATACTCTTTCTTTTTACTACAAAATACTATAGTAAACTGTAAATACTACGGTATACTGCAGTAAATACTACAGTATTCACTAAAAACAGCACAGTATTCACTAAAAACACTACAGTGAATAATACAGTATTCCTACCATAGCATACACTATAGTATTTTTGAGGAACTGCATGGGTCTACAATAGACCCACGTTCTGTTAAATTCTACCTTCCATTAGCTGTTTTTTCCCTCAAATTCCCCCTGCATAAGGACCAAGCCTACAGACATAGTAAGTATAAATAAAATGTTATATTTCAGCAACACTAGCATAAATACTAGCATTGCTAAGAGCAGCTACCCCATGCCCTAATATCTGAACACTGAAGTAAACAGCTGAAAACAGTTGCAAAACGTTTCACAACTGTTTCTATTGGACAAATTCAGGCAGGCCCCCCTGTTCGTTCGCTTCTGTTTGGTTCCTAGTGAATACACCCTAGCTCTCGAAAACTCTTGGCGTCATTCTGCCTTCTCCCTACAGTTCTCAGCCATTAGCTTCGCCCACGACAGCCTCAAGTGAACTACAATCCTGATGCTGTGTTTTAACATTTAGAAACGTCAAAAATCATCACATGCAATACGGCTATCAAAAACATATGGTCCTTATCTTGCACCAGTGAGAAAGAATCCTTCAAATAAAAAACAAACACTTACTGTAGCAGTTTTGCACAGATCCATACTACACTTTTGCTTCACTTCCCGAGTTACGCTCACACACAGGTCTCTTGTCTACTGCCTGTTTTCAGAAAACAAGCACTGTAACATGGAGATATGGCCGTGTAGGAACACTAGCCCTAACAAGGGTGTGTATCAATTTAACCTTTCATCTTTTTTGTATTATTTCTTGCTGATATGTAAGATATGGTCCTATGCTTCCAAAACCGCAAGCGATGCATTAACAACCCCCCCCTCCCCCCCAACAGAAGACGCCTTCATCCAATTATTCTTATGTGTAATCTAATGGACCTAAGAGTCATGATCAAGGGCTAACTACACCCCTGCTTACTTGTAGGTAGCCATAGATGAGGTAAAAGAGGAAGACACCCGCCGTGCAGATGCAGAACTGGGTAGCTGTGTTGAAGCTGCTCAGGTTGATGCCTAGCACTCTCAGCTCCTCCACAGACTTAATGTGCGGAGACATCATGACCTCGCTGGAAGACGGGATGGAGATAGACAGGTGCTTCCGGGCGTTGTTGTAGTTCATCAGGCCGAATTTGGCACTCATTGTGTCTGGGGATCAAATACAGTACTTAGATAGTTTCAATACTTTGCTTTCTGTTGCAAAATGATGTCACAGGCTATATACTAAGGGTGGGAAGATGAAGAAGAAAATTGGTCTGTGTACTTGTATGCATAGTAGCCAACACGTTATTGTCTGTATCAGGTATCTATCACCGATACACATTGACCGATTCAAAACGGGCATAGCTAGATAGTAAGCTAGGGAATTTTACCTGTAACAAACAAGGACAACAGCGCAATTATCCGATATCCGTGGGCGTTTCGGGATTTTACTCCTTGAGATATACAGCACTACTAAACTAGCTAACTATTTGATTGAATACAACAATGACTAATTGCTAGCTACTTAGATAGCCAATCTACGTATCTAGTTAATAACAACTGCAGTGAGTTGAAGCGTGGGGAAAATCCTAAAACAACCACTGAACATTTCAAAACACCAACATTTGACATACATTCGAACTTCGACTTTATTAGCAACAGAGCTATTTTCTGCAATTCAAAATTACATTTGGCTAACTTCCTTACAAGCTTAACTATAACGTTTTATTTTTTACTTTAAATTCTTACTAGCTACCTGGTTAGCCGCTACAAGCTAGCATGCTAGCTGAACAAAACTTCCGGGTTTGAAATGTGAATGCTGCGTTGTTCTTCAATCGATTCGGATTATTATAACGTTTCCAGGCGTGACGGATCCATGCTTTTAAGCTATTGTATTGACATTTTAAGTATTTTGATGCGAAAAGACCTGTAGCACATTTGCTAACTTGCGAACCGCTGCTGCTATCTCCTGGCAGCAGCCAACAACTTCCGCTGAGTGTGACTCGTCTCAAACTATGACCTCATTTCCCATTGGTGGAGGGAACAACACCAGGTCAGTTGAAAAATGAAATGCACCTAGCTACATTCGTATTGTAGCCTACTCAGTCAGTGCAAAACAGAAAAAAAAATTCTCATCACATCGTGCATTATAGTTTGCATTGAGAAGTTTGGTGTTATAGATATATCCACACCCTACCTACCTTGTCCAGCGCTGGATGGTCTATAACTTCTTAAACACATAGGATTACTTAATGTACACACCGGTCTTCTTGTGTGTCTGCAATTCATTTGTAAACAGCAGAACCAGTCCTTCCAGACAGTCTACTTTTCAAGGAACTGGAAGGTAAAATGCTTATTCATATAATTCTTTCTTGTTTTGTGTTTACTTTACTTTGTGTTTACTTTTTTTTTTGCAATTCAGCAAATGGTGAAATATGAACTCACTGGACATTATTGACAAGAATCCCAGATAGAACATGAATTGCATGATTTTATATGGCACTATTGCTCACTAAATGCACCCTTTGTGCTGTTATTTTTGATTTTTTGATTCAATGACAACGAAGCAAAACCAGAGGCAAAACTTTGACATATCCCTTGTCTGACCGAGAAGGACCGATCCTGTCCTGTGTTTGATGTTGACTCTCCACAGGGCCTTAACAGCTCAGATCCCCTCTTCCCTCTGATCCCCTCCCCCAGCCCCTACTGTATCCCTCTGCCCTCCCTCCATCCCTCCTCCCTCTCCGAGCTGTCCAATTCTCTCCCTCTCCGAGCTGTCCAATTCTCTCCCTCTCCGAGCTGTCCAATTCTCTCCTTCTCCGAGCTGTCCAATTCTCTCCTTCTCCGAGCTGTCCAATTCTCTCCCTCTCCGAGCTGTCCAATTCTCTCCTTCTCCGAGCTGTCCAATTCTCTCCCTCTCCGAGCTGTCCAATTCTCTCCCTCTCCGAGCTGTCCAATTCTCTCCTTCTCCGAGCTGTCCAATTCTCTCCCTCTCCGAGCTGTCCAATTCTCTCCCTCTCCGAGCTGTCCAATTCTCTCCCTCTCCGAGCTGTCCAATTCTCTCCCTCTCCGAGCTGTCCAATTCTCTCCTTCTCCGAGCTGTCCAATTCTCTCCCTCTCCGAGCTGTCCAATTCTCTCCCTCTCCGAGCTGTCCAATTCTCTCCCTCTCCGAGCTGTCCAATCTCTCCCTCTCCGAGCTGTCCAATTCTCTCCCTCTCCGAGCTGTCCAATTCTCTCCTTCTCCGAGCTGTCCAATTCTCTCCCTCTCTGAGCTGTCCAATTCTCTCCCTCTCCGAGCTGTCCAATTCTCTCCCTCTCCGAGCTGTCCAATTCTCTCCTTCCCGAGCTGTCCAATTCTCTCCCTCTCCGAGCTGTCCAATTCTCTCCCTCTCCGAGCTGTCCAATTCTCTCCCTCTCCGAGCTGTCCAATTCTCTCCCTCTCCGAGCTGTCCAATTCTCTCCCTCTCCGAGCTGTCCAATTCTCTCCCTCTCCGAGCTGTCCAATTCTCTCCCTCTCCGAGCTGTCCAATTCTCTCCCTCTCCGAGCTGTCCAATTCTCTCCTCTCCGAGCTGTCCAATTCTCTCCCTCTCCGAGCTGTCCAATTCTCTCCTTCTCCGAGCTGTCCAATTCTCTCCCTCTCCGAGCTGTCCAATTCTCTCCCTCTCCGAGCTGTCCAATTCTCTCCTCTCCGAGCTGTCCAATTCTCTCCTTCTCCGAGCTGTCCAATTCTCTCCCTCTCCGAGCTGTCCAATTCTCTCCCTCTCCGAGCTGTCCAATTCTCTCCCTCTCCGAGCTGTCCAATTCTCTCCCTCTCCGAGCTGTCCAATTCTCTCCCTCTCCGAGCTGTCCATTCTCTCCCTCTCCGAGCTGTCCAATTCTCTCCCTCTCCGAGCTGTCCAATTCTCTCCCTCTCCGAGCTGTCCATTCTCTCCCTCTCCGAGCTGTCCAATTCTCTCCCTCTCCGAGCTGTCCAATTCTCTCCCTCTCCGAGCTGTCCAATTCTCTCCTTCTCCGAGCTGTCCAATTCTCTCCCTCTCCGAGCTGTCCAATTCTCTCCCTCTCCGAGCTGTCCAATTCTCTCCCTCTCCGAGCTGTCCAATTCTCTCCTTCTCCGAGCTGTCCAATTCTCTCCCTCTCCAAGCTGTCCAATTCTCTCCCTCTCCGAGCTGTCCAATTCTCTCCCTCTCCGAGCTGTCCAATTCTCTCCCTCTCCGAGCTGTCCAATTCTCTCCCTCTCCGAGCTGTCCAATTCTCTCCCTCTCCGAGCTGTCCAATTCTCTCCCTCTCCGAGCTGTCCAATTCTCTCCCTCTCCGAGCTGTCCAATTCTCTCCCTCTCCGAGCTGTCCAATTCTCTCCTTCTCCGAGCTGTCCAATTCTCTCCTTCTCCAAGCTGTCCAATTCTCTCCTTCTCCAAGCTGTCCAATTCTCTCCCTCTCCCAGTAGATGACATGGCTTTTCCCTCCACACAGGAGGTTAATTCACTCTAGGATGGCATTATTTCCTCCCAGCTCTTTGACAATATAAAAATTCAGAGTGGACAGCTCAATCCCTCTTCCATCTTAGATTTGATTGTAATGGTATTGCCTTTTGTCCCTAGGAGGCCTCCAGCCGCCACGGCCGGGGCTATATGACACTAAATAGCCAGGCTACAATTTTCAAAAAATTCTGTTAATAACTCATTTTGAATGGGAACTTGGGCGCTGCTTGGCTGGCCAGTCCGGCCACATCCCTTAACCCCCACTACTCACAGGTCACCTCCTATACCTAAAAGGAGCCAAAACGCTAAATGCAAGGGGTTAATTAATGTCTCTGAATTTACGAGTCCCCTACCTGTTACGCTGCATTCCAAATAACAGTCCCAAAGAGACACAAATGTCATATTTACAGCCTGGCTGTAAAAAAAAGCTATTCAGCAATGCATGGTAGTCTGCATGGGGCTGACCACTTTCTTTTCCCATCAAACTTTACAAGTGTACCCATTCATCAAAAATGATGGATTTATGTAATAAAACCCATTTCCTCCCCATAAGACCCTTTTAAATAATAAAATAATTATTTATTGATTGTTAAAAAATGTACATAGTCGTGTAATGGCTTTGCACCAGCGCGCACTGGACGAACCTGTGATAAATAAAGGCCAGAAAGAGAGATGAAGGGAATGAAATGACTTCTGAACCAGTCAAATCTGGATTAAATATAGCCCCTTGCAGTTTGGATCACAAAGGACATTAAATCCTTTGGAGGCTCGCATGGACCTATGCATGTTCTTCTTGCATGTTCTTATTTGAAAGACAAAGTCCAGAAACAGCATCAAGCTGAATTGCCTTTTCAACTGAGACAGGTTGTTTGAAGACCACTGAACAAATTGAACATGGTTGTTTTAGTCATTCTGCTGTTGGATTGTTTTGAACTCAACTGTTGTAATGCAAAGTTTGAGCAATCAAATGTGGCCTTGCAAAGATGACTCAAACTTAAATATCCATTGAGAGGGTGGTATTACAGTCTGAGAGCTGTCTTTCACAGTACCCTCCACTGATGACCTATATGTTTCTCCCCCTAACCCACTTGCCTGAAATTAAAAAGAAAATGACACACACACACACACACACACACACACACACACACACACACACACACACACACACACACACACACACACACACACACACACACACACTCACCCTTCAACCCAAAGTGCCAACTTCAAAATTGGAAATACCAAAGGAAAATTACACTGGTGCTCGTCTTATAAAAAATAATCCCTACATTTATTTTGTCATAAAAACCCCTATCTTTTTCCAACACCGGGGGAATGGACCTCTCGAAAAGGATTGCGGAACGGTATAATATCACCCAATCCTTTATAACATTGAGGGTTTCTTAATAACCCATTTATGTTTGCTTTTATCCCAGGCTAAAGTGCCTTCTCTGTTGTCTCTTTCCTGGGCTAGTCTGAAGCCTCCTGCATGTGACGGAAACAGATGCTATCTCCACTATATTACTTCTCAAAGCACTCATATCCTCTCTCATGTTATTTTCTTTGATCTGCTAGGCTTGCTGCTCTCACATTTTTTATTTGTCCTTTTTTTCACCATCCCTCTGCGAGTGACCTAAGAAAAGTGTGGCCATATTGGTGGTGTTACAGATGCCCAGAATGTACTTCATATGTTCTGTTTTGGTAAAAGGAATGCATTGTGTTGTGAGTAAGACCTAAGACCGATATTCACCGTTAAAATGTCTTTCAAAACTCAACTGTCTTCCTAAGTATTCAAGTAAAAATACTTATTTTGTCCATTTTCATTTAGTCCCTTAGCATTACCGTGAACAGTGAAATGTTGCTTTTTGACTGCAGTATGACCAAAGCAAGTCCAGGCAATCCATATCAATTATCTGAATTTGACAACTGATGCAAGGTAGCCTATTAACTGATTCTATTTCTTGCTAAGAGCTAAAACCATTTGAACATGTCTCTTTGGATTTATGTGAAATACCTTGGGACTGCTTCCCATGCCCCTTAGGCAACAGGTTGGTAACATGAATTCCTTACCATATAGGCTTTGCCTCACTACATACAATTGAATACACAGTTGTTATACAGTATTAACAATATAACATTTCATTTGTCACACGCACAGAATACGACAGGGGTAGACCGTGAAACGCTTACTTGTGAGCCCTTACCCAACAATGCAGAGTTAAAAAGTAAGAAAATTAGCCAATACAAATTGAAAATAGTAACACTATAAAGAACAATAACTAGGCTATATAGAAGGAGTACCGGTATGGAATCAATGCGCAAGGGTACGAGGTAGTTGAGGTAATATGTACATGTAGGTTGGGGTAAAAGTGACACAGCAATCAGGATAGATAATAAACAGAGTAGCAGCAGTGTATGGGAAGAGTGTGTATGTGTATGTGAACCAATGAGGGAAGAGAACCTAGTAAACTACTACATACTCGAACTCAGGAAGGCAAAGAGGCTTTGGTTTTCTTGTTTCTGTGCAACCAGGAGGGGGAAGCATACCTCTTTGCAAGTTGGACCAAAAGAGAAGGAAAAGAAAAGTAATTAAACAAGCAATTTGTTAGGAATGGTGTCTGCTTATCCAATCTGTAAATATGCATTTTTTTTCTAATACATAGAGACAGAAAACAATGTGTTTGTTGTCTTCTCAGAGAAGTCGGTAAATGACATGCATGTTTCATTGCGCATTCATTTAACCTGAGCCCTGTATATGAAGTAAAGGGATTGGGAAACAAATGATGTAGTGTCATTTAATTAACAGTTTTGCTGTGAGCAATAATACTGTTTTTCACGTAACCTTTAACTACTTAATGGATTTGAGAAGCTATTACCGTACACGATTTATTTTTCTAATTATTTTGAATATTGTCAGAAATATGAAACGTCAATCAAAATGGGGATTAGTGCAATTTTTGTACATTGTGCACTCATGGACTTAGAATGATACAAGGCCTGATATGTTTACAATCCTAGGGATATGTAACATTTATGCTCTCTGGCAAAGGCCTTCCACACGGTATTCTGATTTTAGCCTACATTTGCTTTTCCTTTTCCATTATTCTCTCATATGTGTTATGATAGTTATGGAATTAACTATTACAATTTTAGTTTGAGCAATTCACCTGAATTCCAACCCTAATAAATGTTTAAAATATATTTAATAACTTAATATATGTCGTACAATATATTTATGATATATTGGGATGTTATTACTCACATCCAAATTGGCCCCTGATGCCTCCCATAGCCCCACTCCACCTGCGGCCCACATCTGTGATGAACGACACTGTGTCCCAGGGATTATCACTCAGCCTGGCACATTTAGGAACGCCGCTAAAGTGGCGGAGAAAGTTTATTTAGTTTGCCCTGAGGGCGTCCGTGGCAACAGGCAAAACTTTGTGTGTGACGTCAGGCTCGTTTTAGTGTGGATCTAACTTAATAGTTTGGAAAGGACTGGCACATGTGGGCACATGGGCATAGTTTTTTAGCTGGCATCCCATTCCAGGTGCCAGGACCCCCATCTGATTGCACAGGGAAGCATGTAATCATCATGAAAGCCTCTGTGTGCGTTTCTCCTCTCCCCACCCCATAAACCAGCAAAATGGATTGTGTGGTCAGGAAGGAGAAAATGAAAGAAGAGAATGAAATTACAGACCTGGATGAGTGCACAAATCATGCATATAATGTTTTATGGCTTGCCAGAAGAATTCAACACCTGTGGCTCACTGTGGCTGTAATTGCACGTGATGCACCAAATTTCAGGGCCCTTGTTTGTCTTGGCAAGGGCAGGTTTAAGAGAAGAACTGATAAGGGATGGAAAGGAGGGATCCAGGAACGCCTGTCGTTTAGTTCTTGTAAGACCCCTTTTGAACCACCCACAGCCCACACTGGGAATGCATCATAGAAGCTTAATTTACCATTGTAATTACGGTGTTTGTTTATCTTTACCTGGATTTGGTGGTAAAAGGTGGATGATGATGAATCAGATCAGGATGAGTTGAAATGGAGTGTAAGTTTGCTGTTAAGTTTAATTAAACGCGGCAATCAGAGAGCCATAAATTGAACACATCGTGACCAGCCCTGTCTGAACCTGGTCCTGGGAAAGGCTGAGTAACGCTGTGAGGAACAGCCCATTCTGCAAAATGCAGGCTACTGTAACCTATCCAAGTACAACTGATTTCTCAAGAGTTGTTTTAATTAACCCAAGGTGTAGTAATAAAGAGCAATGTTAAGGAAAGATAGTTTGCCATAATATCACATTCTCTATTAAAATGACTTCTATTTCATTTGCAATCCTGAAAAATCTCTCCACCGCTATGTATTATCTAAAGTTTTATTCATTGTCTCATCTCTGAGACAGAACAAGTATTGGAGGGATGGATGGCTAGATCTCAAACAAGACAAAAGAGTGAGACATCCGAGAGCTCTCTCTCTCTCTCTGTCTCTCTCTCTCTCTCTCTCTCTCTCTCTCTCTCTCTCTCTCTCTCTCTCTCTCTCTCTCTCTCTCTCTCTGTCTCTCTCTCTCTCCCTCCCTCTCTCTCTTTTCTCTCTCTCTCTGTCTGATGCTTGAGCCAAATTGATTACCGTACTCCATCTGCATCAGGCTGGCTGCCTCCTGTGCTCGCCACGTCGTGCCTACAGCCCAGAGTTAGTGTACAATTACATATAGTTTAATATATCTGCTGAGCACCTTTAAACAAGCATCACAAGTCCAGGAGGTGATTTGTCTTCCAGCGCCATTACTCCATCTTGATAGGCAAAGATTGCTCCTAGCCATGTTTAAGCATTAAATAGTGTATTATTATTTCACATAAATCAAGCTGGGATGTAAGGGGGATTCATAAATGTTGCATTTCTCTGACAGTATTTTAAACCCCTTTCTCCACAGCGTGGTGGAGTTTCAGAGGGAAGCAATTCTACTCCCTCACTCCATAGTACATTAGGGATAAGCATATCAGGGAGGTATATTCAAAACAATGTATAATGCAGTTTAGATTCAGTTTAAACTACTTGCAACACATTTGTCATTACTGCTGTTCCCATAACAAGAACTACTACTAGTGCTGCTGCCAACAACTACAGACAACATTAAGCCTACTATTACTAATTTTATGCACTTTGAGATGATTCTATAATGAAAAACACTTTATAAATGTAATGAATTATTATTATTGTTATTATTATTATTACTACGCTATCATTAAACTGTTATTGAAATATTGGTGGAAACTGTCGACGCTATTGTCATACAGTTGCTGTGCTTCTCTTCACAGCTAGGATGTGATGTCACACTTGGTTCCTTTTCAGCCAATTTTTGTGATTTTCTTTTGGTGCAGTGTGAACACTCCAAAGGAACTCAGACCCCTGAAAAGAGCCCCCAAAGCTAACCGAACTGAGACCATCTCAAGAGGTGGTCTGAGTTCGGTTTGCCCAATTTCTTTTTAGGACAATGTGAACGCAAAGCTCCCCAGGTGCGCTTATCATTATTCCCTGACATTGGTGTCACAAAAGAGAGATGATGATGATGTGCAGGTTCACAGGAAAAAAATGTGTGCTGTTTTTGGATATTGATTAGCGATGGTCAGTGACGCACAGAAATTCCAAAATGTGTGGAGTTTTTAGTTCAGATTATTTGTTTGCAATATGTGATCTATAGGCTAAGATAGCTTCATAAGCTGTTTATTGATTGTGGGGTTTGAATAGTGTGAGAAGACAATATAGTTGGTGAAAATCACAGCATAGGGTTCAAAATCTATTCGAGCTCTTAAAGGGACAGTAGCCTACCTTGGGTGTACAATGTTCAATTGCAGCTTGATTTATTCTGCAGTCATTCTATTGCTCTTTATTCTGTTACCAATCAAATGTACATGTTAATAGTGTCTTCTGATTACAGTTATTATGTCTCGTACTTTAACTAAATGCAATTTATTAGCTTCAAAATATTAATAGGCATATCTAGCTGTCCGACAACACATTCTGATTTGAATGGCTTGTCCTGCACTTTTGTAAAAACCCAGAGTGCATGTTGGGAAAAGATTTTGGTTCCTTTCTAAACATAGCAATGTGAATGCAAAGAGGACTCGGTCCACAAAATAGGTAAAGTGAACTGGCAAGAGTTGAGTCCTCATTCAAAGGCAAGGTCAGTGTGAACACAAAGAGAACTGAGTCCTTTGCTTTTGTTTACCCTGGAGTTCACTCTAAAGAGGACTGAGATCGGTTCTTTTAAAGAGGACTATGTGAAAATGGCCTAAATTATAGCAATAATGACAACTCACAGTTAAGTCAAAATGATGTTATATCACTTTGTTGGACAAGCGCCCCTGCTCATGCAGAAACTCCCCAGGAAAGGAAATGACTTCATACAGGAAATGGGATGTCAACCCTACACATGGACAGGAATACGGTGATTTAGTCAAAGTGACAAAGGCCTTTTTTCTCAATTCACTGCAAATTGACTGTAAAACACAGGCTACAATGATAAGTTGTTTTGGTTACTCCGATGACACTTCACACATTCAATTATATTTCCTGTATTTTTTTGGCAGTCTAATTATTAACTCTGCTGTAACAGGCTGTAGTTGACAGAAGTAGAGGGAGGGGAGGGGAATTGGGTTAGTTAGGGTGCCATGTTAGAGTTGTTCGTTGATAGGGACTTGGTACTATACTCATTTTATCCAGCTAAAGACAATAAAAACGAGAGGAAATCCTCTGAATCTTCACAAACAAATCAATTTCACTCAACCACGTCAAAATGTAGCTACGCAGTAAGCTCTTGCTTTTAACTTTTGTGATTTTAATGCCCGCATAACTACAGTACAACTTAATTAAACCACACTTTCACTTTAAACGTGCTTATATTTTTTTTCTACATAATTATTTGCCCAACTGGCCTCGGGACATTTTGGTTGCAACAAAGCCAGTAAAAGATATTGTAAAAGTCATTGCAAATTGAATTGATGCCAGGACAGTGAGTTGATGAGGAGGAAAAAAGACCCAAGAAAAATGTCTTTGAACAGGTTTTTGCTTGCAGGAAATATCGCTGCTGGAATGGTATTCTTTCTGAAGTGTTTCATGGCGATAAGAAATTCTAAATGATTAATTGGAGAAGATGGCACACCTATTCTGCTCCCATGACATCATCTAAAATGGCCAATTCTCTGCAACACAAAAGAAAACATCTTTAAAAAATGAATAATTTCTCCTAAACAGCTATATTTATAATAAAAATAACGACATCTAGGGTCTAAAATATGTTGGTTTCAGATAAAGAAATAGGTATCCTAATAACCTTTTGCTGATCCATTTCTTCCCTCTCTTCAAGTCCTATCTGATGGAGTACAGTAGGGGACAAGGGATCATGGTCTGTATATGTGAGAAACCTGGTTTCCCTGCTGCCTGTCTTCTCTCTCTCGACCCGGGGGCGAATGTTTCTGCCTTGACGTGTGCCGGCTGCAGCATTTCTTCACATGTACTCTCTCCTCACCTATATCCTGGAAACTTTGGCCTGTCATGATTCTCTTGATCACTCTCTTTTGACTTTCAAATAGACGTACGCCGGCGAGAATACCTGCTCGGGTAAACGCGGGGTTAAGCTGAATCAACACAAGCCAGACACCCCTGTCTGTCATTTTGGAACCTCATAATGTCTAGCTTAGAAGGAAGCCATTGAACTATTCATATAAGATGAAATGTCAGCAAAATCTCTGGCCTCTGCTGAAAATGTATGCATACATACTGTAAAGCCTAGAATGTACAATAGCCATGAAAACCAGAGAGGAGATTCCCTTGGCATTAGATTTCGTGTTTGGTTTGTCATACTGGAACAGCATTCTACCTGTCTATCATCATACCATGGCTGGGTGGGTAAGGTTCAACCTTTTCAAGTGAACTTGGTTTTGGTAGATCTGCGTCATTGGAAGCCAATACAGTCAGAGCCGTGTGATTAATTGTTTGCGGTTCACCACTTCAAAGACACCTCATTACTGGTTTAACTTCTTTCATGCCCTTCGCCACCTGTCCTCAGACACACACACTACCATGCCACAAACACGGCCTGGCTTAGTGCAAAAAACTATTGACAAAGCAGTGTCATTATTGAAATTGTTTTTCAGAAATTATTGTTATTATTATTATTATTACTACAGGTTACACACACACACACACACACATACATATACACACTCATAACAGATTCCAGTAACACAACGTTAAGTTGTTTCTCCTCTCTGTTATCTCCACCTTCCTTTTTGCCCTTTGGTGAAACATTTTCTTGGCATGCATGATCTCATTTAACTTTGATTTCCTTTCTCCAGGACTGCATTCTAGATGTTTCCAATTTCCAGGCCATTCCGCAATTTTCAACTCCAATGAGAGACAACACATGCTGAAATGGCTGTTTAGGTAAAGTAAGGAATTGGTAAGTGATGATTTTAAATGCTGTCTCAGATAAAATGGACAATTTGTGGTAGATAAGGATTTGCCTTTGTAAAAAGCAGGAAGCTTGTGTGGCTCATTTAATCTGTTTTGATGTTGCTTAAATGTATGTTGTATCTTACTCTGGAAACTCTGAACGCCACTCACAGTAATACCTCTTTAATAAACGTTATAAAGAGGAATATGATGCAAAGCTATCTAATGTAATTCTGAAACTGGCTTAAAATATATTATTTAGTATACGGAAAATTAAGTTAAGTTATACTGTGTTGTATATAGATTTTTTTTTACTGTGTTGTATATTGATTTTAAAGTATTTTGTTTGGTTTTAGATGACAAAATAACATTATGCTGATGTTAGGCATGCTGTCTGGATATCACTACAAACCCTCATTTACTATGTACAACACTATAGATTTTATGTCGTTATTTATTACAGTACACATGTACCATAATATAATGTAAATAACAGCACAATAGCAATATGAATGCTCTAACCCTATCATCATTTAACTTCTGTATTAATTCAGAGTTAATGTTTACATCTGTTCATTCATTTTTTAAATATTTTTACACAAAGTCAATATGGAATTATTTTGTGAATTAACAATGTCTCATTTTGTATTACCCTGTCAGAGTCAATTAATGCTTTTTTGACTTGCCCAAATAGTTTGCGGGCTGCACTATCTGAAATAAAAGTGATTTTTGCAAATGTTTTATACTTATTATCACTCATTTAGTGTATGTCTTGGATGTCATTACCATAAACTGAGAGTTGATAATAACAACTATTCTGTGCAGACTGACCATATCTCTCTGTGTGAAGTCAAATATTGCAGGGCAGTTTCAGTAGAACTATTTGTCTTATTCTTGATTTGAGCTAGAAGTGGTCTTATCTAAACCAACTCAATAAATCAATCCCCCCCCACATGGTAACAATAATACTATTTTCTCTTTGTAGGCTTTCTTGTTTGTGTTGTCTCACATCTTCTGAATATTTTCTGAATTTGTTCTTGATTAGCATCTGGACTGTGGAGAATGTGTCCAGCATGTCAAACCTTTTGTTCACTGAAAAAAGGGACTCAGTGTCTGAATTTAAAGGGGTTTGTATAATCCCAGAACCAATACCATCAAAACCAAAGGATTCCCAAAATTGGGTTTTCAGCACATTTTCAGAAGAACCTGGAAATTCTCTCTCTCAACTCTGTCATAAATCTAGTTCCCATTTCCATATCAATCGGATTAGTTCCAAGACCAGGGAAGTAGGTGTAATGTAAGTAACCATACAAATTTTAATATAGGACATCAAAACATGAACATGCACAGCTCTGTGAAGATGAGGTGAAATCTCTGTTTTTGAGCTTCAAGGCTTTTTTATTTGAAATGTGCTGTACGACGCAATATTTCAACATTTGTACTGCTGTCATTCTAATTTATGTTTAAACACACTCACAAATTAAATGTTAAATTAAATGTTATCCCCTATTCAATAGCTGTGCTTCCACCACAATTATACAGTTAACATATTAAAGCAATGACTTCTGTCAAGTTCCAAACATTAAACTTTTTCTCATCACCTTTACGCATACATTACCTTAAGTCAGTCACACACACACACACACACACACACACACACACACACACACACACACACACACACACACACACACACACACACACAGACTCACAGTCTTGTGTCTTGTGTCGAACCTTGTGGGGGGACACAATTCAGTTCCATTCAATATCCTATTTTCCCTAACCTTAACACCGAAACCTAATCCTAAACATAACGCTAGCTCCTAACCCTAAAACTAACCCTAAACCTAATTCTAACCCTAACATTAATTCTAACCTTAACCCTAAACCCTCTAGAAATAGCATTAGATTTTTTTGGGAACTAACAAAATATCCCCAGTTGGTCACATTTTTGTTTGTTTACTATTATTATGGGGACTTCTGGTCCTAACAAGTTTAGTTAAACACTTACACACACACACACACACACACACACACACACACACACACACACACACACACACACACACACACACACACACACACACACACACACACACACAGAGCAGGCCACTGTCCAGTAGACTACAATGCTTTAACTGGCATGCCACAGCCAAATAAAGATGGGGGAGTGCAGGCAGGGCAGCTAGCTGGTGAGTCAGGATTATTCAGCAGTCTGTGTCTGCTGTGTGACTGAGACTGAGAGCAGTGGCTCTCCCTGTCTGGACGGAGATGGATGTGTGTCTGCGTGCTCAACGCGGCCCAGTATGACTCCCTTGTAATTGAAAACTGGGCTTTGTTGTCTGGGGATTTGTCCTCTATAAAACAGCTTCAAAACAGGAAAACCAATAGTGGGAATAGAGCCCCTAACGTAATTAATTTTGGGACTATTATTGCAGGAGGAAGAATTCTAATCAGTTGCAGATTCCTTCCTGTTTGGTTATCGTGACCGTAACCAATTACAAGTGAACTTTGTGTTACAGTTTCACTTCCTGTGCTACCCAAATAGTGGTCAGGCCCGGGATTGCACGGGCGAAAGACAAAAAAAAGAGGGATTGAGAGGGAGCAAGAGAGAGAGATATTTACAGATGTCATAAGTTTGACAGTTTAATTGCAAAAAGCCGCATGCATCTCTGACCCCCGAATAAAGCACATAGCATGTGCCCTTGAGCTAAACGGAGAAGTTTTTGATTTGGGCTCGCTTTCTGGTGGAACCCCTCCTTCTCAGCTACAGGGCGAGGCTAGACCCCTACAACTGAGGAACAACGGACTGAAGCAAAGTCTGAAATATGGAAATGCATAGATAAATCAATTTATGATCATATCAAGGCACAATTTGGCATTTCTGTTTCCTCCTAATTCAATAAAGTCCATAGCACAAAATAAGTAAAGGTAGAATACATGAGAATATCTAGATTAGCATAAAGGGTAGAATTTTTTCAGTACAGAGATGTAACTCAATATGCTATGGTACTTCCTTACAAATTCTCCACACTTATTAGGGTAGGAACTACTATCGCTGAGGGCCTGCCAAGCTGGTATACTATAGGTTACGGCATATTACAACAAAATGGCCCCTAAGTCAATCATCCTCTTTTCGTTTGGGAGATACTTTTGGCATTGCTTTGCTTTTAGAGTTTCACAAGAGGAACACAGCATCAAGACCATTGTCAGTCTCTCTGGTCTGGGCACCAGCGCTCTCTCTCCCCTCAGAACATGGGGAAGCAATGGGCTAACCAGGGCGCTTGCCACCGAGCTCTCCAGAGTAAATTGGTAAAAACCTGACCTGCCAAACCCAGCTCCCTTCGGCTTGATCTCCTTCCTCCTTCAATTCTCCCCCAGCCTCCTGAGAGCCTGTTCCCATGGTCGCGGGCTCTAATAGTTTTTTGGCACATATAAGTTGCTCTATTCCACCCCAGAGGTCTCTCTAATTCACTTTTGATATCATTGTTTAGATGATGTGGAATTATGGGATGGCACTGTGGGATTGGGATTGGCAATGTGACATTAATTAATTTATTCTAGTTTGATAATGATAAGACACCCCCCACCCCATAGATCACAGATAAATATTGCCATTTAAATATGAGCTCATATGCTTAATAAATTATGCATTTTGCAGTTTTGCCTATATTTGCTTGATAGTTCAATAACATCCCATTTAGATGGTGTAAAATATGTACACTTTTCTGTACTAAACCTTCATAAATGTTACTTAAAATCGCTACATTTTAACTAAATAAATACATTTAAACCCAACTACCCCGCCTATGGTTATTCTCGAATTTCATGTCAAAAAGGCAAAAAGTGTAACCAGAAACACATAGTATCCATAATGCACCAGTGGAATGAGAGAGATGCTGTACATAAGCGGGTATATAAATGTATATTCCCTTGGAACACTATAGTGCTTCTCCAAACATGAAAAATGGGACAAGTGCCATATTATTCAGTGTGAACACGAGGACCCAACTCGCTAAACTAATACAAGCACCACCAAATCATATCCCGGGCCTGCTGCCTAGGATCATTTCAGAAACAAACAGTATCCCCTGAAAGGATTGATTCTGTTAGATAGTACATTGATCACCTACATAGCCTCCAGAAAGAAGATGGCTTTACAAGCAATAAGATGTGAGACAATTATATTATTTTAGTGAAATAAGACAGAGTACAAGCGCCGAGTGCCAATAGCCCAGGCAGCCCTTTGTGGTTAGCTCGTGTGTTTGTGCTTCATCCTCAAGTGGCATGGTAATCCACTAAAGTTTCCCAGCTCTGGTTCCTCAATGCAATCAGGATGCGAAAGCTCACCAGTGATTGCGTTCATTTGTAAAAGCATCCAAGCCAAAATTGAACCCCAAGGCTGATAAACTATAAAGATGCTGATCAGGGTGGGAGCTAAATAGACTACACTGTAGGGCAGGAGGTGTCAGCGAGCCATCCAAAAGACCAATGACTCTGTGTACCTTATTCCAAACTGTGCTGCTGCCCAGAATACCAACAAAAGGAATGAAAAAGAAGGGAAACCTATAAAACAACTGCAGGATTATTATTCATCCCCTAGCATCTTTCGAGGGAGCACATTTTCAATTTAACAGATTAACAATTTGGAGATGTTCTTTGTGGACCTCATTAGATGGAGTTTATTCATTGTGGGAGTAGCTCTTATGAAGCAACATACTTTTATTGATCCTTGGGGGTTAATTTTGAAAATGTATGCAAGGAGTGACTGATTTTAAATTAGGCCCAGGAAAACATAAATGACTCTCAACCTAGACACAAAACTCATTTTTTTTTATATTACAATATGCAACTATTCCTTTTAAACCATAATAATCAGCCATTTAAAAATAATAATACTATAACTGCTTCTAATATATCTCCTACTACCTCTTTATTATCTACATTTAATATTATATTTCTTTATTTTAATTTAACACACAACAACACCTATTTGCATACTTTAAAGATAACAGTGTAGTTATTTCAAAGACATGGTATTGCACATAAATTGGAGACAGAGAATAGAAAGAGGACCTGTTTTCTCTTTCAATTCTCAGGGCCCCTGTGCTAAAATGTCAGAGACATCACCATTAGAAGCGAATTCCAGGAGCTATGTGAATGGGACGATTGAAGACCCAGTTTGATTGACAGGTCTACCTCTCTCCCTCTGCCCCCAGGGTGATTGACAATGTGGTTCATCTCACATTTTGTGACTGAACTAATCCAGTAAATTCCTACCAGACGGTACACAACTCAGCAGAGACCTCTCTTCTCCAGGTGGACTTTTATCTCCTAAAATAAATATGTTTTTCCATCTACGACTCTAAAAACAAACAGAGTATAATTAAGTGTAAGTACATAATTAAGCAAGTTTAGAAAGTGCTAGTTTTCAATAAATTAAAATGTGCGCTAATTACATATGGGAATAATTCCTCCTGTTGTGCTAATGATTAATATTGTCATAGGTGTCTCAATATGGTGCCAGTGTTGAAATTGGATCACCTCACTGGAACGATTGATCTCTTGCCAAGTTCAATAATTAATTTGACTACTTCACAATCACTGCCACACAACTATCTCAACACATACAGGGCCTTCAGAAAGTATTCACGCCCCTTGACCTTTTCCACATTTTGTTGTTACAAAGTGGGGTTAAAATGGATTTAATTGTCATTTTTTTGGTCAACAATCTACACAAAATACTCTGTCAAAGTGGAAGGAAAAATTTAACATAAATGTGTCTGTGTGTATATATATATGAATGTAAGCACAAATATATTTTGATTAGATAATTATTCCCGAGTTAATAGAAACACCTTTGTCAGCGATACAACTGTGAATCTTTCTGGGTAAATTTTTAAGAGCTTTGCACACTTGGATTTTGCAATATTTGCCCATCAAGTTGGTTGTTGATCATTGCTAGACAGCTAAGTCTTGCCATAGATTTTCAAGCAGATTTAAGTCAGAACTGTAATTAGGCCACTCAGGAACATTCAATGTCGTTTTGGTAAGCAACTCTAGTGTAAATATGGCCTTGTGTTTTAAGGTTATTGTCCTGTTGAAGGTGAATTCGTCTCTGTGTTGGTTGGAACGCAGACTGAACCAGGTTTTCCTCTAGGATTTTGCCTGTGCGAAGCGACATTCCGTTTCTTTTTATCCTGAAAAACTCTCCATGCCGACGACAAGCATTCCCATAACTTGATGCAGCCACCACCATGTTTGAAAATATGGAGAGTGGTACCCAATGATGTGTTGTTGGATTTGACAAATATTAATATACATTTCTTTGACACATTTTTTGCAGTATTACTTTAGTGCCTTGTTGCAAACAGGTTGCATGTTTTTGATTTGTTTTCATTCTGTACAGGTTTCCTTCTTTTCATTCTGTCATTTAGGTACATTTTTTGGAGGAGCTAAAATGTTGTTGATCCATCCTCAGCTTTCTCATATCAGAGCCAGTCTTTGTGGTTGAATCTGTGGTTGAAATTCACTACTTGATAAAGGACCTTACTGTATGTGGGGGGTACAAAGTAGTCATTCAAAAATCATGTTAACCACTATTATTGCACACCTAGTGAGTCCATGCAACTTACTATGTGATTTGTTAAGCAAATGTTTAGTCCTAAACATATTTAGGCTTGCCATAATAAAGGGGTTGAATACTTTTTGACTCAAGACATTTCAGCTATTCATTTTTTCATTCATTTATAAAAATGTCCAAAAACATAGTTCCACTCTGACATTGTGGGGTGTTATGTGTAGATTAGTGACACAGATCTCAATTGAATCAATTTTATTTTCAGGCTGTCACACAACAAAATGTGGAAAAAGTCAAGGGGTGTGAATACTTTCTGAAGGTACTGTAGTTCTTCACCCACAAGGTGTTCAGTGTGTCCTCTTGACCTGTATTTTGATGTAGGCAGTTCCTCACACAGTTGCCACATCACATCTCTATCCACGCTGCTGGCATTCAGCTGACGAAGATGAAGGCATCCACAAAATGGATTGAACCCACAGGACTTTCACTATTAAGTTATTGTGCAATGTATAATATGTGTAGTTACCTGATCGTCTGGGGCAACTCCTTGACTGTTTTGGCCAATCTTAATAGGGAAAATAAAGAAGGGAATGAGAGGTGTTTTCATTAATCATCATTACTAAAAGAATGTCTGCATTTAGTCATAATTAACTCTTAACCTTAGAGTACTGGTATGCACATAATCAGTATACGGTGAATAGGCTTAGTGTACTGAAAATGTGGGGAATGAAGGAAGTGCAAACTTACTGTAGTAACTGAGTCACTTTCCAATGCAAAGACTTGTTATCAATTGCCTCCCAAGACCAGAACTTGGACCTCAGATCGATTCGCAAGACATGGACAAGTAGCCTTGTGGAAGACATCCATAATCACATAAATTGAGATCGAGATCCACTATATGATTGTTCAGGAGCTTTTTACAATTGAAGACAAAGGGGTTGATATATGATCTGAAGTGAAATGGAGGACAGCACATACATGAATACATGAATGCCTTCACTACCAGAGGTGGCTGGTGAGAGGTGCTATAGGAGGACGGGCTCATTTCCCCCTAATAATCTTTCACAGAGGCCCGTACTGTAGCACTCATGTCTGGGACATGACTCTGCGGCCCTGTGTCTATGTATTTGGTTGTACTGTTTGTGTGGCTGAGGTGGCTAAATCAAGAGAACAAAAGTATAGCGTGAGAATCAGGTGTTCAACCAACCTGAGAGAATAATGATGAAAGCCAAAGGAGCCAGTTGTGACAATAAAAAAGAAAGATAATAGACCACCGCAAGAAATGAAAGAAAATGAAGAATGACTCCTACAAGAGGCAAGTATGTATGAGGTTTTGCACTTTCTAAATGGTATGTCTTTGAAGTCAAAGGAGCCCTATGGGTGTGGCTGTTCACGGTTCCAACATAAATCTCTTCATGTTATTATTAGCATCTCCCTTATTGTGTAGAGGCAGTGATGTCAAATATACAATAATTAAATGAAACTATTTCAGAATACATGTATATGCAATTAAAGGGGTAGTTTGACCAAATCTGTGATATATAGGTTACAGCGCGTCTGATAGACTTAAAAAGGTGAAAGTGAATACGAGGTAAAAGTGTTGATACACCACATTCTTGTAGGGGAAATGCTATATTTTAGGACCTCTGAGGATATATCTTTTGAGAATATAATTGTTGATGGAATGAGTGGAATGATTCAAAAATTCATATAATTATTTCTTGACACAACCAATACATCTGTCACAGTGGCTTTTTTTTAGTTGAAATAGTTTGAAAGGGAAAAGGGTGAAAAAAACGACTAATGAGGAAACCTTACTGCAGGGGGTTTCTGCTCTACTGACTATCATATTAATGTATTCCTCTGTGCATTTAACGGATCATCAAACACTTTACTTATTTTCCATATTTCCCTCTGAAGACATGACTGGACACTGGTGTCTACCTTGCCCTCCACAGTAATGAAGGGCATTCATTATCCACACCTGATTAGATGGCATAGTCATGTACCAGACCTTCTATCCAATTCAACCCAAATATTACTGTCATGTTTGTTTATTGAAAAATGATATTGATTCGGTTCTATCTGTTCTATTAGGATTGTTCAGTTAGTAATTATAAGTCATTAGTAAATACGTGTATATGTACTTCATAAACATTTATTACAATAACCTGGACTCGTGTATACAAATTATGAATGGCCTTATAGATCAACGAACTGTGTCCTATGTGACTCAGTTGGTGGAGTATAGTGCTTACAATGCCAAGGGTTGTGGGTTTGAGTCCTGCTGAGGCCACCCATACGTTTTTTAAATGTTTTAATTATGCACGTATGACTGTAAGACGCTTTAAAACGTCTGCTAAATGGCATATATTATATAACTATAATATCATGTAATAATGTTTATATACAGTTTATAAGCAGACCTACACGTACTAGTTGTCCTATACTTCTTCTATGAGAAGACTGTAGTGTTCTCAACATGAGCATATAAATAAAGCAGAGGTCCTCACACAGTGGGGGAAAGAGCATATGAGTCCTGTTTCTCTTTCTTTCTCTGTCTCTCTTTCTTTGGCTCTCTCTCTCCCTCCCTCTCTCTCTCTCTCTCTCTCTCCCTCCCTCTCACTCTCCCTCTCTCTCTCTCTGCGAATCAGTGAAAGTGCCTAAAGCTCTGGTGACTGGTGGTGTAATCTGTGCCTGGCCTCTCTCCACCTCCCAATAGCGCTCCCTCTCTGTCTGTCTCTCTCTTCCTCTCTCCCTCCCTCTCTCTCTCTCTCCCTCTCTGTCTGTCTCTCTCTTCCTCTCTCCACCTCCCAATAGCGCTCCCTCTCTGTCTGTCTCTCTCCACCTATCCACACATGAGAGATTGACAGTCATCACTGCTCTCCTTTTTTCTCTGGCAGACAGATGAAACCTACTCATTACAGTGGATTGGGAACAGAGTCAACTGAGAACTGACATTTGTTTTGGTGACTGCTATAGGACAGACTAAACATGCCGGATCATGCTCTTCACTGTCTTGGTAATTGTTTCAGATTTAATTACCATAAATGTTTTACCCTATGATACTATTTCACTTTGTTTACATTATTGTCATAAAGATTTACATTATACAAACGTAATACATTAAAACTGATATTTTATTATTGGGAATGTTTAAATTGCTTGATACCTATAAGTATTTGGGATTTATTCATAGAACTAGAAGATGTTGATCACTTTGTTGTCCAATGGCTAACTTGAAAGATACCATGCTTGGACAAAAGCCCAAAACAAAAGCTATTTCTTGCAGTTGTCCTTTTGAACAATAAACTAAAGAGCATGGATGCCAAATATTGGTTTGAATGTTTTGCCTATAGCTGTTCCAGAAAGAGGCAATGCCCGATTAATCATGCCCCACCAGGCCGACAGCATGCCATTTCTACACAATAAATGGCATTACACTAAACTAAGCTCACACAACCTATGCAGATAACAGAGCCATTCATTTTAACATGCGCATGCTAAACCTGCCTGATAAACGATATGCCTAGCAGCACTTCCGTCCATATTTTATCACGGGAAGACACCGCTCTGCCTATACCCAGATTTCCCTATTCCAATGCAGATTCAGGCACAGATCTCCTCAACCTCGAAACGGCCTGGCTCCCATAATTAACTTTTAAGGAGAATGATTGTTTTATGTCTAAGACGACAGAAGACACTGTGGTAAAAGTAAAATATAGATATTGTTCATTTACCACAACTCACAGGAACAGATTTTTCCATAGGTAGTCATAACCACAGAGGTAACATCAGAACTTTGGGAATAACTATAGTGGTAACAGGATACATCCTTGTGGAGCACATATCCAAGATTTTTGACAGATACCTTGACAGGCCAACTAGTGACCTGCTCTGAGTTGAGACCTGTTGGCTGAGCCTATAGCATCCAGGCCCTGCTCTTCTACATTAACCTCCCATAATCATGCTGAATCCCCCTCGTAGGCCTTGGGTGACGTCTCGTCTCACAGATAGGAGGGGTTCTGTGCATGCCTTTTGTGAAAAAGGTATCATTAATAGCTCGGCTGTGACCTCTGACCATCCCTTTAAATCATTAGGGGCACTGGTTGTAGAGCAACTGCTGGTTTCTATTTACCGTCCCACAGGAGTTTTGAAAGCCTCTGCCTTCTACGATATCACTGCTGGGGAGAATCACTGTCTGTTGGTTTGGCAATCTACGAGTTGGATTTTACTGAATGTTATTGACTGTGGATGTAATGTCTAAAAGTTAGTTATTGATATTTTAGATTTTAACAGTCGTATGTCATAGGCAGCTGCACAGAGATTAGGTCTCTCTCCATCACTTGGCTGACCTGTGTGACCAGATTTACTATCACCTTCTCTTTAATCGAACCCACAAATGCTGATGTTCCAGATATTCAACTAGTCTAAAGAAGGCTAGTTGTATTGCTTCTTTAATCAGTACAACAGTTTTCAGCTGTGCTAACATAATTGCAAAAGGGTTTACTAATTATCAGTTAGCCTTTTAAAATGATAAACTTGGATTAGCTAACACAACATGCCATTGGAACACAGGAGTGATAGTTGCTAATAATGGGCCTCTGTACGCCTATGTAGATGTTCCATTAAAAATGAGCCGTTTCCAGCTACAATAGTCATTTACAACATTCACAATGTCTACACTGTATTTCGGATCAATTTTATGTTATTTTAATGGACCAAATGTGCCTTTCTTTCAAAAACAAGGACATTTCTAAGTGACCCCAAACTTTTGAACGGTAGTGTATGTATGTATGATTGTGTAGCGGGTTGCACTTGATACCATTCAGTAACATATCACTTAAATCTGGCTGCGGGGCACAAAGTCCATTTGTCACGTCACGCTTTTGTTATCGGGCACTCTTCAGAGCAACAAACAACAAAGTGCACAAAAGACCCTGGCACAAAAGTTCAGCCTCGTCCAACCAGCGGCTCGCATCAGATGTGACGCAGGTGTGGATCGGAGAGGGAGAGGGAGAGGGGAGGGAGAGGGAGAGGGAGAGGGAGAGAGAGATGAAGAGGAAGAAACAGGAGAGGGGGTGGAGTTAGAGGGAGAAGGTGTGTGTGTATATATGTTGGCTGGGTGGTGTTGGTGGGGTCCTCGGGCCCTGCCTCCCTGCCCCATGGTTAAATCATGTGTACAAGCTGTTTCCAATAAACTGTTAAATTTGATAAAGAGGGCAGTATTATATTACAAAGCCCAGAAGGCAACTTGGACTTCTGGTATCATGAATACATTTTGCCTGATAATAACTTTGCGACTTCAATCGCCCGCAAAGAAAAACCTGCTCTCTTGGAAATCAAGTCAGGGATGACACCTGTATAAATCGACACCCGATGAGATTATCATATATTTATGCTTTCTGCATTAGTGTTAAAAGACTCCAACAAGTGAGCAGGAGTAACCGCGTGTACTGCTGACGTGCCGCAGGGGTGGCAAATATACCTCCCAGTGATTTCCTTCTTTTATTCAACATACAGAAGATGCAGAGATGCAGCCTCTCGCTATGACAGTGTACGATAACGCAGCTACGACAAAGCATCCTTTTCTAAAGATTTATTCACTGGATGTTTGTTGCTTTTTGGTTTCAGGAAGATATTTATACTATTTATTCTATGATTTGCTGTCCACTTACTATATCATAGATTTACACCATTTATTTCTGGGAATTCTTCATATGATATCAACAGTGCCATTGAAATATTTTGATGACATTCCAGTAGAATGACACTGTGGAGAGAAAGTTTCCTACAAAACACCTACTAGGCCTACTGCCCTTCCCGACAACAAAAACAACAAAATTATAGCCTTCACGGAACACAATGAACTCAATGAAGAGTTAGAGAGGAATGAATTAGTGGTGGTGGTGATGTGTTTGGGATTCTTCAGAGAGTGAGCAAGCCTTCTCTCCTATGTTACCTACCCAACCCGTCTCTGTGACGTATGTTAGGTATGTTCAGTCATTGGAAGATTTCAGTGCTACAAAGATTTAAATCCACGAGGGAGTGCAGTGAACCTGTGAAAATAACAGATCACACCTGAGCCTGGTGCCTTATTCACAACGCTAGGGGACAATACATATTGCACATTGTGTGCCACAATACCAAAAGAATGGCACTTCTTGGCGTGCATATATTTTACAAACTTTTATTTTCACTTTTATTTGTTATCTCTAGTATAGAATGACCATAGTGTGAAATATTTACACACAAATGACTGGAAATAGCACTTACTCATACTAAGTCATATCTAAACATGCCACACAGGTTGGTTTCACAATGCAAATAGTCTCTTACATGAGTAGAAAGATGGGCTTTGTGAAGGTCTTCTAGCTGTAACTGGCATTATTCTCTCTATTTGAATAACGAGAAAAACAAATCATCTCTGGTGTGGTTGCACAGTGTGCAAGTTTGCAATGTTCTACCCCATCAAAGACTTCATCTGACAGAATTTAGTTTGCGCAATGGGAAAACTGACCACAGAAGGCCAGTGAATGTTTGAATTTGCCTACGGTTGAAACGGATCAAATCAAATCAAATTACCGTGAAATGCTTACTTACAAGCCCTATGGGATTTTATCACACACGATATGAATGTAAAGGTTTAATGGAACTGAAGGATTTATTGTGGCTTGTGTTACAATGAAATATTGTCTGTGCATTTTTACATGTTGGTTGTGCTTTACCAGTGTTTTCCCAATTCATTAATGAGGTAACTTTGTCAACGCCGTTTGAATCCTCTGACTGAACATCTTAGATGAGCACCTTTAAGATGGAAGTGCTCCTTATACCATTTAACCTGAGTCTGACATTACCTTCCCAACTAACGTCCAGCCATCAAAACGTTTCCATTTCGACATGCTGAGCAGAACATGCCACATCTGATCCGTTATGGTATTTCAAGTAGATTTTTGATGAAACACTATGTTGTTCAAGATTGCCGTGCACATGAATTGCATTGGGAACGTGTACATTCAGTCAATCAGGGAGAAGAGAGCGGAAAACCGAAACTTGGGCCCACCAATTTTCAAGCAATCAAGCACTTTCATGTCTCTGTACTCACCCATCATCCTGTAGGATTATATTCATTTACAGGACAAGACTGGACAAAACAACCACAAATACTAACAATAAGTGCCTGTCTCCGCTTTAAAACAGGTCTAATTTGTTTCACTGTATTATTTCATAGAGAGAACTACAGATAACAGGGCAGGTGTCATGTAATGCGGAGACATGCATTTATACATGTTCTAGGTATTCAACCCACTGCTTGTGTACAGTACGTCAACATACACTTATTGTAAATCACCCGAGACTCTAACAGCAAGGTGTCTTCAGTAGGGATTCCCCTAACTTCAGGAAGAAGTCATCTAGACCTACTGTATACCTAAGACTATATTGCTCAATCACAAGATGGACGTCACACACATTTCTGAGAACACTACCAAGCTGACTGCAGTTACCAATCTAAATCCTCATGTCAGTCACTCTAATGGAAAAAGGCTGAAAACAATAGCAAAAGAGCTATTAAATAGTTAAACAGCATCCTTTAGTTAATGAAATCTGTCCTTCTAAGCTGCTCTCATGCCACGACGAGACAAAAACAATGTCCACTTCCTCTTTGGTATAAGCCTCTGAAAACGCAAGCCGGATGACTCGTATTTGGTTGACGATCAGAGGCCCTAGTATTATTAATGGCCTGATTACTAAGGAGAGAGAAAGGGAGAAAGAGAGAGGGAAACATCCCCTTTGGGGTGGAGGGCGGAGGGGACGTTGGACCCTTATTTCGGGGACTGGGTCCTCCTGGGCTGTTAATTGGAGGCCTAGCCGCTGCTCCTCTGTCTGTCCCGTACTGCGACTGCAGTGTATCCCCCAGAGGTACAGGGAATTATCGTGTCTGACTTTCACTATATTTAGACCATTAGGTTGTGGTTTAAAAGGGAAAGTCAAAAGATGCCATTCTTTATTAATGTCTGAGGATATGAAATGGGTTGAGTTAGTTTCCCGCGACCGCCCCGAGGACTTCACCTTTTCAAATATAACGAATGCCTCAATTAAAATCCCTTTCAAACACCAGGCTTATTTTTCGATAACAATCGACCTCCCTGTATTCCTCTCTCGCTGTCTTCCCCTCTCTCTCTCTATTTCTCTCTTTCTTTCCCTCTCTCTCAGAGGAGAGATGATGACATTTTGGGACGTGCAGGGCAGATGATGCTCCCTCAGAAAGACAGATGGAGGGATGGGAGAGCTAGTTAGAGGAGAGGAGGGGATGAGAGGCAGGCCCTGTGAACAAGGTGGACCAGCAGATGGCAGGGTAAGAGCAGTAATAATGACATTTTCCAGTGAAACGCATTAGACGGTGGGTCAGTCCTTAGCCTACAGCCACCTACACACTAATATACTGGCTGCTAGAGCGACATTGCATTACAGCGGATCCAAACTTCATTCTCATCTGACAAGTGTTCAGTACATTACATATTTGCCTTTGACAACAGTGTGCTGTGAAGACCTAGGAGAGAGACTGTTTAAGCGAGGAACGTTATTCGTTTTAATGAAGGATTGGCTGCTTTATGTTTTAGTTTGTATGATGAGCTGACTGATCAAATACACTGCCATTACTGTTTAAAGTGAACTATGTGTGGTATAACACATGCAGCATTCACGTCTCAACAGTGTTAAAGGGAAGTTACTTTGTATATTCTAAAAGTTGCGAGATACTTTGTCCACATTTTAGGCTTAAAGAAAATACGAGTAAAATTCATATGTTTTCAGGCCATCATTGCCATTTGGATGATAAAATGTCTTAGGATCTGTCGAGGCTGCCTGGCTTTAATAGAATACCACTTACAGACAGTGAATAACAGCAAACAACCTAATGCAAAAAACATGTCCTGCTTGTTCTGCTAAGATCCATGACTGTGATCAGCATCTAAAGTCCATAGTGAACCACATTTATGTCTGTTGTTGTTTAGCTTAGCCCGACTTGCCAGTTTCCAGTTCAAGCTGGAGGGAGGAAACTAAAGACAAACTTGTTCCATTCAGTAATATTGAGTGATTAATAGTTATGTCAATCCCCTTTTCAGTTTTGGTTACACGCTGGTTTTATGTCATTACCTTTGCCCACGATTTCTAATATAAAAGCTGGTCAACTATGACCACAACAGAGTTACAAATCAAGACTAAATGAAGTTAATCTAAGCAACCACATAAGACATTATGTTCAAAATGCGCATGTTAAATGGAATTCTATAGAACATGAATGGATAAGATGGCAATACTCTCTCTGTGCTAAAGACAAAACAGTCTTTCTTCTCTCAGGGCGAATTCCCAAAGGATCTCAGTGAAGGACAACAAGAAGCTCGCAGCTATCTATGCCTGCCCTGCTGAAGCCCAACATATTTTATACAAACAGTCCTTTTCAGTCTAAACCAATAGCGTATGATATCCCGATCTGAAAAGATCCAGTCATATACCACACAGAAAGCTCCTGCCTTTTGGTCTTTTGCTTCCAAATAGATTGTAGTTGATAGGATCTCATGACAGTTACCGAACAATGATGTCATGGTTTGTATATGAATATTTCATTGAATTGTCCCATTTATATTGAGGGATGTTTGTAGAACTATACAGAAATTGCATGTGATAATCCCTGGTGACACTGTCCTTACATCCACCCAATGTTGGGAAAATACATCTTTCTGACTCCAATAGCAAGGCCTTTGTCCTCCACTATGAATCACACAGGCCCACAGTAACTCTGCTGACTCTGTTCCTTCCATAAACTGTATCTGACGTCCGAGACGTTGAACATTGCGGGAAACATAGAGGACAGTGACTTTCATTTGCTTGAGATTGAAAATGGGGAATTGTAAGAATTGTAAATCATATCAAATGTCAGATTACGCTGCTGAGTAGGCCTACTGGTTAAATTGCAAAAGCAGAAGATAAATCACAGATAAAAGTTGAACACAAATGTAAAAGAAAGATCAAGAGAACTAAGAGCTATGACCTTGAGATAAATATGATTATAGTTTCATGCTTTACCTTTAGTTTAATCTTTTATTTTTGTATTGAAAAAACAACACATGTAAACTCTGAACTGGTACCAAGAGACGGCTATGCCTCTGAACAAAACTATTGCCCTTAAAATGTAATCAACCTTTCCTAGCTTACATCTGAAGAGCGCACTTGTATTTGTCTGTGTTTGTTTTTCTTAATTTCTCTATCTCTTTGATCTAGTCATTTCCAGTATAATCTTTGCCAGCCTGATAGATGTCTCTTCCAGGATGTACTGCCATCTTAGACTCATGATCACTTCTTCACGTCTTCAACCCAAATGATGATTTACTGAGCTTCCATCAATGGTTCACAATAGAGCTGAAGTACTCAAACGTGTTGAGACAGGCATCTATTTAGAGACACAAAAATGTTTAGTGGCTCACCCTTTCAAATTAAGTAGATGGCGTCCCGGAGAGAGCCTATCAGAAATGATTAAAAAGGGTGGAAGATGGTGTATGAACTGTCAAGACGTGTCAGCACAGGCTAACGGACCGCGCTGAGAAGTGGAACCTATTAGCATTGCAGCGCATAGCAACCTGCTCCTTGTGTAGCCCAGAGCCATGATCTTAACACGGTGCAAACCACATCGGTTTCCACCCGTACATGTCTCTGAAGTTTGCTGGTGGTTAACTGAAATGGGGAGGTTGAGTGGCAAGTGGGAGTTGCAGGTTGACAGATAGTGTTTACTAAGTATGCAGAAAATCACTAAATGTATTTAATCTTCCTTACTGTAGGAATGTGATATACAGAAATGGACCTCTGGCACTGCAACTCTAATACTGCTGCATGGGTTAGTTATATGGAATTCATACAAGCATGTGGGCAATCTGCTTCATATTTATAGACTGTACAATAGATATAATTGCACTTTACTGCAAAAATTCTAATGAAACTCTACTCTTTAAATCTCAAATATACCACATGGATGTGCAACGCTCACTCTACAGATCAAGTTACACTTTCTACGTTTACAAAATGTCTTGTAGCCTACAGTATGATTTATATATAACAATGTCACTATATTACTATCCACCACCCAAAGTTTCAACAATATACGAAAGTCTAAATGAATAAGAAACATTGACATTTTTACACCCCCAGGACAGGTAGTGTGTGTCTATGTTCTGTGTTTTGGCAGACTGTGAGTTTTGCGTAGAGCTCCAGACTTTAAACCCACTCTCCCTGTCTCCTGACTGGTCACCAAACCTGTTACGCTCATTCGTACACATTGACCCCGTTGTCCCCTCCCCCAGGGCCCAGGAAGCATGTTCCCAGCTTAATGCTCTGCTTATGTATTATTTGAATCATAATCAAGAGAGAGAGGTGACCATCCTTGTCACCACTTTGAATTAGGAGAACAGTGAGGGAAGACCTGCACTCTGCTGTAGGGGATCCACTTTCTGAAGAGATAGAGAGAGAGAGAGAGAGCGAGAGAGAGAGAGAGAGAGAGAGAGAGAGAAAAGTACAGTTTATCTGTGTTATTCCCTTTCTCTTATTTCTTCACCTGTGTGAAGAGTCGGTGTTGACTTGGCTGGTAGACTTTTGTATGCAGGAGGGACATTCAGACACTGTCTGACAGACTGCGAAGGAAGGTAGAACTGTTGTATGCACTTTGATGCTTCTATTAAAGGTTTAGAAGCATCCAGATGCTCTAAGTATTTTATTTTATAGTCCAGTTAAATTCAATAGTTTGTGTTAGATATACTATATCATAATTGTAACGAATCCTGTAGTCTCTGTAAGTTATGACCTATGGCTTCTTCCCCCTTGAAATAATAATCTGAACATGTTACCTTTCAGACTGAGAAACATAAACAACACAAACGAAACACCAGGGGCTTGATCTCTACCACCCTCATCGCTCCTCCTTCCATCCCCTCCCTCCACCAGGGGCTTGATCTCTACCACCCTCATCGCTCCTCCTTCCATCCCCTCCCTCCCTCCACCAGCGGCATGATCTCTACCACCCTCATCGCTCCTCCTTCCATCTCCTCCCTCCCTCCACCAGGGGCTTGATCTCTACCACCCTCATCGATCCTCCTTCCATCCCCTCCCTCCCTCCACCAGGGGCTTGATCTCTACCACCCTCATCGCTCCTCCTTCCATCCCCTCCCTCCCTCCACCAGGGGCTTGATCTCTACCACCCTCATCGCTCCTCCTTCCATCCCCTCCCTCCCTCCACCAGGGGCTTGATCTCTACCACCCTCATCGCTCCTCCTTCCATCCCCTCCCTCCCTCCACCAGCGGCTTGATCTCTACCACCCTCATCGCTCCTCCTTCCATCCACTCCCTCCCTCCACCAGGGGCATGCTCTCTACCACCCTCATCGCTCCTCCTTCCATCCCCTCTCCTCCCTCCCTCCCTCCACCAGGGGCTTGATCCCTCCCCTCCACCAGGGGCTTGATCTCTACCACCCTCATCGCTCCTCCTTCCATCCCCTCCCTCCCTCCACCAGGGGCTTGATCTCTACCACCCTCATCGCTCCTCCTTCCATCCCCTCCCTCCCTCCACCAGGGGCATGCTCTCTACCACCCTCATCGCTCCTCCTTCCATCCCCTCCCTCCCTCCACCAGGGGCATGCTCTCTACCACCCTCATCGCTCCTCCTTCCATCCCCTCCCTCCCTCCCTCCCTCCCTCCCTCCCTCCCTCCCTCCCTCCCTCCCCTCCCTCCCTCCCTCCCTCCCTCCCTCCCTCCCTCCCTCCCTCCCTCCCTCCCTCCCTCCCTCCATACATCCCTCCATACATCCATCCACCTCTCTCTCCTTCCACCTCTCTCTCCTTCCTCCCCTCTCCCTCCCTCCTTCCATCATCTCTCCCTCCTTCCTCCCCCTCTCCCTCCCTCCTTCCACCCCCCTTCCCCCTTCCTCCCCTCTGCCTCCTTCCATCATCTCTCCCCCCTTCCTCCTATCTTCCTCTTCTCTCCCCCTTTCTCCCCCTCTCCCTCCCCTCTCCCCCTCCTTCCATCCCCATCTCCTTCCTTCCTCCCCTCTCCCTCCCCTCTCTCCCTCCCTCCCTCCTTCCATCACCCCCTCCCTCCTTCCTACCCCTCTCCCTCCCCCTCCCTCCCTCCTTCCATCCCCCTCTCTCTCCTTCCTCTCCCTCCTTCCATCATCTCTCCCTCCTTCCATCCCCCCTTCCTCCTTCCTCCCCTCCCCCCTCTCCCTCCCTCCTTCCATCATCTCTCCCTCCTTCCTCCCCCTCTCCCTCCCTCCTTCCATCCCCCCTTCCTCCTTCCTCCCCTCTGCCTCCTTCCATCACCCTCTCGCTCCTTCCTCCCATCTTCCTCTTCTCTCCCCCTTTCTCCCCCTCTCCCTCCCCTCTCCCCCTCCTTCCATCCCCATCTCCTTCCTTCCTTCCCCCCTCTCCCTCCCCTCTCTCCTCCCTCCTTCCATCCCCTCCCTCCTTCCATCCCCCCTCCCCCTCCCTCCTTCCTACCCCCTCCCTCCCCCCCTCCCTCCTTCCATCCCCCTCTCCCTCCTCCCTCCCCCTCTCCCTCCTTCTGCCCTCTCTTCTTCCTTTCACCCCCTCTTTCCTTCCTTCCTTACTCCCTCCCCTCTCCCTCCCCCTCTCCCTACTTCATTCCCCTCTCCCTCCTTCCACCCCATCCATCCCTCCCTCCTTCTCCCTCCAGAATCCAGAGAACATCACAACAGGGACCTGAGCACTTAATCAGTCACTGCGGCACATTTCGATACCAACCATTTCATATTACTTTATTGACTCAACTTTTATGCTCTTCTTCATCTTGACAGTAAAGAATGAGCTGACCGTGCCTTTTGGAAATTGGAGGCCATTTGTGGCTGACTCCGTGCTCAAGCATGTGACTAATGGCAAACCCTAGAGGAGTTTCTGAGGTATCACTCAAAAATAAACTTTTCTGGATCGAGACAAAAATCACTATGACTCTGTTGGATCATATCAGAAAAACTGGAACAGAGATATTTGTTTAAAATAATTACCAAAGTGAAGATTTTTCACTTGCAATATTCACTGCCTGTTTCAACACTGCCAAAACAGTTCTTTTGTTAGTGTGGTTCACATACCGTATATATGGCAGAGTTTACAAAGACTTGTTCATCTTGCCAAGGCGACCTTGGTGGAAGGACCCAACTTAGTCGCTTGAAGCTCTCAGCAAGCCCCCACAGAGTGTCTCATCTCTTCAAATTAAAGATGAGAGCTGCCTACTCTGTAGCTACTTTACTTTTGGCATGTAGTCTTCGCTAATTACTTTGAGCTGTTAAGGGAAACATATCTGGGGAACTAGACAGGAGAGAAAGACCTACAAACCCACTTAAAGCATAATCCTATTTTCAAATTGTTCTCGATAGCTACATCTTATCTGACCTGTTGGCTATGCCATTGTTTCAAACCCACTTTTAATGCATAGACCTTATACTGTAGTCATTCCTTTTTATTACAATGTACTTACTTTGGTATTAAGACGTTATTAATATGGGGACACGGTGGAGTGTCTATTGTAAAGCGTCACAGTACCATGGGTTCTAATTGGGAACCATTGGGTTGGTTACAGTTTGGGTTTCTCAACAAGTGCTGCAGGTCAAGTGTCATGGACAGTTTGAAGATGTCAGCTAGCTTCCTCTCTTTAAAGCTGTGAGGGCTTCTGAGTTGGAGTCGCAGGTATAGGTCAGTCCTCACAGGACTCAGGGATTCTTCGCTTGCGTATTTTTGGCTAAATCAACAATGCCCTGCATATTATGCGATGGCAGTGGTGTAGTGTTTTTATTTTAGGTGCAGGAGCAAATGTTTTGTCCAATTTCATCATAGTTTCTCAATCAAAGTTTGTATCGACAGATGTATCTTATTGAATATTATTACAGAATATGCATTAAATATATCCTCCAATTGCAATGTCTGCCTATCCCCACATTATTCTCTCAAGAAAAGGCTCTATTTTTAATACCCTTAAACACCAAGTTAGGCATACCTAATTTCAAAATAGGCCATCATCACTGTCAATCGTGAATGATAATTCTTCATGTTTTACTAGTGAAGTGTCCAAACTGCATCTGCATGCCAGTCATTTGATTGATCTCAATCAGTTTAATGAGAATAGAATATGCATGTATATCTTCTTGAATGACTGTTTGGTGAGTGAATTACAGCAGATGGTGTTAAACTATTAGCCTTTTGAGTTGACTAGTGGCGCTGTTGAAATGCAACTATTCAGCATCAGTTCCTAAAATCACACTAGGATGTAGGTGTTTTTGGTGTAACAGTAACGCTATAGGCCTCCTTCCTCCCCTCTCCCTCCTACCACCCCCTCTCCCTCCTACCACCCTCCTCTCCCTCCTACCACCCTCCTCTCCCTCCTTCCTTCCCTCTCCCTCCTACCACCCCCCTCTCCCTCCTTCCTCCCCTCTCCCTCCTTCCTCCCCTCTCCCTCCTACCACCCCCCTCTCCCTGCTTCCTCCCCTCTCCCTCCTACCACCCCCTCTCCCTCCTACCACCCTCCTCTCCCTCCTTCCTCCCCTCTCCCTCCTTCCTCCCCTCTCCCTCCTACCACCCTCCTCTCCCTCCTTCCTCCCCTCTCCCTCCTTCCTCCCCTCTCCCTCCTACCACCCTCCTCTCCCTCCTTCCTCCCCTCTCCCTCCTTCCTCCCCTCTCCCTCCTTCCTCCCCTCTCCCTCCTACCACCCTCCTCTCCCTCCTTCCTCCCCTCTCCCTCCTTCCTCCCCTCTCCCTCCTTCCTCCCCTCTGCCTCCTACCACCCTCCTCTCCCTCCTTCCTTCCCTACTCATTTTCGCTACAAATTGGACCAAATCATTGCGTATTGACAGTGGTGTAGTGGAGGGTATATGTCGTATAGGCCTACCTACTTTACTTTCTGTGGTCATTGCATATACTCACATCTTAATCCCTATGATGCATATCAAAGTAGTGTAGTGGAAATATACACCGTATCAATTAATAAGGCTAATGGAACAGATTGGAATGTTTAGCTTAAAATGTCATTTGAAAACCAATAGACAGGAGGCCGCATATAAGGAAGAGTTTATAAAATAATTGTCTCCACGTTTCTATGGTGGGATTTTGGCTAGGCTACTTTGTAGCAACATGCCTCACAATATGAAGTAAAATGTAGAGATTTCAAACAATGAAGGAACAGGAAATGTATAGCTATGCTAACGATAGGCTGAACCGTAGATGGAAAGGCTTGGCCCAAAAACCTGCTCAATCAAATGTTAACTAGCTACAAAGTAGTAGTACCTGGCAGAATAATATCATGATTATTTGCATCAATCCAGTGTCACTTTGAAAACCTGGAAAAAATGAAAATCATCTAAAAATGTCGGACTCAGTTGACAGCCTCATTTTTCTATTTCAGTAGTAGGCCTACTATTAGCACAGTACAGCGTGGCTTGGCCTGACAGTTAAGGAACGATGTGGGGCTTATCATTTTAGGTCATTCAGAGTGTATGCCACTGTTTCTCATAGAATTTTCTCCCCCTTTCTTTCGTCAGGCGGGCTGGGCTGTTTGGAAAATGTTGGGGAAAATTAGAGTATACCCACTTCTCTAGACAAATGTCAGAATTGCTGCAGCCCACAAAAAAAAAAAATCACAAAAAATCCCTGAGAAATCTTGGAGAGACTGACAAGTGTGCTTTGGGTTAGCACGCTGCATGGCAGCGATACAGCGCCGGGAAAATATTCTTGTAAATATACGGCAGGACTACCAGGCTCTAAGGGGTATGTTCCATGCTTCGCTCTGAGAGGGTAGTAAGTGTTAAGTGTGTATTGGCCGTACCGCATGCCCTCAGGTACATGGTAAAGGCTCCCTCGCCTCTTTGACCAAGGCCAGACTGAGCGGATGGGGAATACTGAAACCATAATCAGGTTTAATTCACTGTAAAACAATATCCCAACAAGAGCTTCCGTGGAAACCCAGCGAAACCTGCTCTTGTTGGCTAAATATGAAAGAAGACCAAACAGCCATAATACTTTAAAACAGCAAATTAGCGGATAAATCATGTCCAACCGCAGTCAGCAATGGTGGTATGCGATCTGGTTTACAGTACTGTAAACTGCTCAATTTAACTCCATTTGTCTCCCACTGGCTCTCTCTCTCTAGCTAAATAAGGATATCAATTAGGGTAAAGCACTCGGCAAAAGCTCCCAAGTTAACCATCAGCTGAAGCATGAATGGATCTTGGGGAATATTGACTGCAGCAGCAATAGGTTTGTAAGTGGGCTGACCAAGGGTAATTAAACCAGTATTATCATGTTACAGCATTTATGGTTATTCGCAGGATATACGGCCCATGCAGACACACTCTCCACTGTAGAATAAGTAAGATAATACAGGAGGAGTAATGTCTTAACATGACGTGGGGATAATCAAGACCAACCTATCGCACACTATATGAGTTGTCCTTGATCTATGTGCAATTACCCTATAATTACACAGATAATTACTGTATGGCCAAGATGAATAACTTTATTAGTGAAAATGGTTCACTTTTAAAGAAGGAAATGTATATGTTGGACTAGTGAAGTCAAATTTACGGAAAGTCAATTAAAAGGCTTATTTTGTATCTCATTACTCATGTATCTCACCTTGGAAAAGCACCTTGAGAAGCTACATGTAAAATGTTAAAAAAAGTCCCTCGCACAATTAATCCAGGAGTTGGTACAGACTGACATCATTATCCAGTAACTTGTCTATTTCAGTAAATGTATTGAAAGAGACTTAAAAACGAAATGGGGTTAACTTTCTGACCAACATACCATCTTCAGCACAAGCCAATCAGACAAGAGCATCCAATGTGTATTGTATAAACATCCCTATTTTCCAGCAGCAAAATACATGTTAACCAATTTGGATCTAATGACGATGGGCCACAGCCCCAGAACTTCATAGCAATCACCCATTGCTAAAATAACCATTGCTATGTGTGCAAGCATACTGTAGACAGGGGTACATTTGTCATATCAAGACCTATTAGCCATTTCCATTTTCTTATTAAAAGCTCCGTAATTTGTGATTTTTCTTACATGATGTAATTATGATGTATCATTTTGCTCAAATCAAGGCCCCGTCCTCTTGGTGTTAATTTGATCGTGTGAACTTTATACTTTGAACTAATTGGTTGCTGTCGAATTCCCCTGAATGTGAGTAATTTGATCAGGTGTTCCATAACCATTGCACAATTTAATTTGAGTAATTTAATTGGATTTGACTGTTCATTTCTGGGCCATTCTCCATTCAGTATTCAACAACCGGCTCTTAACAGTCACTGCAGGGACACATACTGCACATACTTCCACTCTCTCCTGTCAACATACTTTCAGAACCTCTAACCTGGACTATAGTAGATCACATGGTTTATGTACCACAGCACCGGAATCTAGATGGTCTGCACACTATCCTTCTCCACCGTGACTTATTCACAGCACAACCCTTACTGTAGCATCTGGTTAGTTTATATCTTTGTGCAGAGCAGTAAATATTAAAGCTGCAACATGTCACTTTTTGGGCAAACTGACCAAATTTACATAGAAATGTGAATTATAGATCTGTCATTCTCATTGAATGCACGTCTGTGAAGCGGTAGATCGGTTCTATGTGCCCTATTTCTATGTGTCCTGTTCTTAAGTTACATTTTTGTGTCTTTTACTTTCGTTCTTTTACACCAGTTCCAAACAGCTGAATATACAATATTTTTGGTTATTGAAACTATATTTCACAGAATTTTAGATCGTACAATGATTCTCCCTCCATTGACTGCTCGTTTTATCACATAAACTGAATAGGGAAACTATTTTAAAAAATGTCAACCAGGAAATGGCTGCGCGATTTCTGCATATTGCACCTTTAAAGGGAATATCGTGAAAGGGTCAGCCATCCCACAGCTTAAGTGATAGCTAAAATCTCTAGTGGCAGAGGTAGTAGTATGCGCACCAGGCAAATACTTTCTCCCCAGCCACCCTTGTGTGTTGGTGAAACAATGTGTGGAGCCTGCAGTGAGAGAGGCAGGGAAATGCCCATGATCACCACTCACTGGCTCAGCCTCCTCCCTGAGCCAAAGAGGACACCAGTGCCATTAGGCATCATGTTTATGCAGTATTAATAGCTAAGGTCTTAACACAATTTGTGACCTCTACTCGAGCACGAGAATATTGGAGTCTACCAGATGCCGTTCTTTGGGGAGAGCGAGGCCAGCAACCCCCTAATAGTTCTCTTTTATATATTGTGTAGAATGTGTCTTTTCTGGGAATTCCACAATAAAATGACTGTTATTTATCATTACAAACCTCTTTATCATTTAGTCAATAAAAGGCCTCTCACTTTTTCTCTCCTTTCCCTCTGCTGCGCACTGGAAGTCAGATATCTGTATTAGTCTCCCCACGCCTGGGGGCGAACGGTGTCAAAAGCTAAATCATGATCAGCCGTGGCTTTCTGGCTAAATTGTGTATGAAGGCCTCAGGCGGAAAGGTGCACATGCTCATTACTTGAGACAGAGAGAGAAGTTTGCACACACAACAAGGGCCATTTTCAGCCCCTCACATGCACACATACGCAAAGAGCCTGGTCACATGCACACATGCACACATACGTAAAGAGCCTGGTCACATGCACACATGCACACATACGTAAAGAGCCTGGTCACATGCACACATACGTAAAGAGCCTGGTCACATGCACACATACGTAAAGAGCCTGGTCACATGCACACATACGCAAAGAGAGAGGGTCACATGCACACATACATTTACATTTACATTTAAGTCATTTGCAAAGAGCCTGGTCACATGCACACATGCACACATACGCAAAGAGAGCCTGGTCACATGCACACATGCACACATACGCAAAGAGCCTGGTCACATGCACACATGCACACATATGCAAAGAGAGAGGGTCACATGCACACATACGCAAAGAGCCTGGTCACATGCACACATACGCTAAGAGAGCCTGGTCACATGCACACATGCACACATACGCAAAGAGAGCCTGGTCACATGCACACATGCACACATACGCAAAGAGCCTGGTCACATGCACACATACGCAAAGAGCCTGGTCACATGCACACATAGGCAAAGAGAGAAGGCGCCCATAAAAAGGTGATGTCCAAAGTGTTTGACTTACAGTGCAAATCAGGAGGATATTTGGTCCTAAAGCAACAACGTGAGACTATAGGCCCAGATATGACGGTTATGAGAGTAAATAGTCGTCATGGGTTATCGTGACATGTTTCTAGACTCAAAAAAAGTCAAAATAGGCCTGTCCCATCCTTTGATAGTAGCTAACTCCATTTTGTACAAAATAGGTTGGCTTTCATGTTAAAGACACAGTATTTGTATTTGTATTTATATTTATTAGGGACCCCCATTAGCTTCAAGGGCACAGTGAGAGAAGCCCAGATATCACACAGGAACCGACTGATCTTGGTATTGTTCTTGGTATTGCGTCAGTCAGAGGGGCTCGCTTAGTCGCTTGCATACATTTAGTGTATATCTAGTGAGGCATCGAGCACTCCTTTCACCTTACGGACATTATCACCTTGGCAGTACACAGAGGGGCCGGACCGCCACCCCCCCGTGGGCAGGCACTTCCTGCTCGTGCTAATTAATTAAAAGGGCAGGTTGCCCACAGTGGAAAGTGGGCCCTGAGCCTTTTCATCTAGTGCAGACAGGATGCCTAGAGATTTATCACCTCACTCCAATGCCATTCCACTGTTCAAAGCACAGGAGTCAATGGAGCTTCCTACAGGTAGGCTGCTTTCTTGCTTTGTTGTACAGCAATGTGGTTCAGCACACAACTATTCCTTATTTCTTTTAGATCTCGATTGTGTGTTGTGTGTTTCACCCCTCCCTCTTTGACTCAAATATTTCCCATGAATGTTTCATTTGAGAATGTTTTGCCTTTTGTTTCAGTGCAACTTGCGCATTCAAATTTATGTTTGATACATTTTAAAAGTCTTTTTCGTTGTCCTCTAACGCGGCAATGCCTTCTATGTATGTATCCTACAACAACAACAACAACAACAGCAGCAGCAGCAGCATCACATCGGTAGTCTACACCACTTAACTCAACGTATTGCTCTATCATATCATTTCCATACAGACCATACAGTAAATTTGTCAGTAAATTGAAAGAAAGTGGCAAACTGAAAAAAGACCCGGCATACAAGTCAAAGGAAATAACACAACCACATTTAATGAAAGGTTCAATTTTCATTAACTCACTATTGACTAGAGCTGAAAGGCCCATTTTTTATTGTATTGGCATGATGTGGCCCATTAGTGCTGTATTGGAATTGGTTTGTGTGTTTTTTCCTCCCTCTCTCCTCAGTCTTGTGAGATAGCTCCAAGCTAAGCGAGGGCCTGGGTAGAGTGTGTAGGACTCCCACAACTTTACCCACAATAACACACTACTGTTCTGATCTTGTCTGCACCTCTCCTCTCCTCAGATCTCCACATATCGTGAGGTAATTTGCCATCGATCTGTTGTTCCCACTCTGCCTTGACACATCAATGACAATCTAATTCCATTCACAAGATGGTATTGGCCTTGTCTCCGCAAAGTGACAAGACACATTGCGGCCGCGATTAACCCAATAAGAGGCTTGTTGACTCAATTCGGATTAGGTCATCACCAACAGGCTCGCACCACCAGAGCCCATTCATTTAGTGCAGGTTTCTAATTGGCAAGGGAGCTTAGAATGTATCTTTATCGTAATTGCGGGAATCCCCGAAAGACAATGCATATGTTTGTACCAAGACAATATTTATGAAGGGTCACACTCAAAGGAGGAATCTGAAGGCATCAGACCTGGGTTCAAATAGTGTTTGTTTTCTTTCCAATAAATATGTTTCAAGTTTTTTATTTCACGTGCACAAGTACAGTGAAATGCCTTTCATGCAAGCTCTAAACCCAACAATGCAGTAATCAATAACAGTGTAATACAAAAAATAACATAAGGTAGAACAAAAAATAAGAAGTAAGAAGAACACGAGAAAGTAAGTAAGCATACTACAGAGTATACAAAACATTAAGAACACCTGCGCTTTGACAGACTGACTAGGTGAATCCAGGTGAAAGCTATGATCCCTTATTGATGTCACCTGTTATATCCACTTCAATCAGTGTAGATGAAGGGGGAGAAGACAGTTTAAAGAAGTATTTTATAAGCCTTGAGACAGTTGAGACATGGATTGTGTATGTGTACAATTCAGATGGTGAATGTGCGAGACAGAAGATTTAAGTGCCTTTGAACGGGGTATGGTAGTAGGTTCCAGGTGCACTGGTTTGTGTCAAGAACTGCAACGCTGTTGGGTTTTTCACACTCAACCGTTTACCTTGTATATCAAGAATGGTCCACCACCCAAAGGACCTCCAGCCAACTTGACACAACTGTTGGAAGCATTGGAGTCAAAATGGCCCAGCATCCCCGTGGAACTCTTTCAACACCTTGTAGGGTCCATGTCCCGACGAATTGAGGCTGTTCTGAGGGCAAAAGGGTGGTGCGGGGGGTGCAACTCAATATTAGGAAGGTGTCTGTGCACCCAGTGTATATACAGGATCAGTCAGTTCCAATACCATATTTACAATGTGCAGGGATTCTGGAGTGATAGAGGTAGATATGTAGATATGTAAAGGGGTAAGGTGACTAGGCATCAGGATATACGATAAACAGAGTAGTAGCAGCGTATATGATGAGTGTGTGTGTGTGGGTATGTGGAGTCAATATAAATGTATGTGCATATTATGTGTGTGTTGGAGTGACAGTGTGTAGGGCACTGTGAGTGTACATAAAGCACACCACATTATCCACTTTACTGTCCAAAGAAAAGACCTGGTAAGTACCTTTGAGGTCATATTACTTTTCCTAGAATGACCTCATCTATGCTTCCTGTATCTCTTAGAGAATGTGTGTGGAGACCTAAATAAATGTGCTGTGAGAGGGCACCAGATGGTATCCACCACAGACCGGCATAAGCGCAAGCTCATTCCTAGGGATCACACAGGTCACTGTGCAAACCAAGGAGGTGCCACTGTGCCATCTGCCAACCGGGGTCAAGGTTACTGGAAGAAGCTCTAGCCTGTGCCAACAGCGCAGACTAAGTTGGCAGATTTACTGCAGTACAGAACTTGATGTTATTGTCTGCCCTGTACTTCAGCAACTTTTGACATCTACTGCAGGCCTATGTACAGATGTAGGATCTTAACTTAATCCCTCTGTTGCAGGAAATGTGTAACGTATTGTGTATTTGAGGTTTATAAAGTCTTCTGAAATTTTGGGAAAATGTATCAAGCCCTACAAAAATGTCCATTAATTAGAATCCACATAATAATTCACACATAAAAATTATTTTCCATCTGTAGCGAACTGGCTCAAATTAAGATCCTACATCTGTACTGATCATTCAATCATTGAACATTGGGGAAACATTTTTCCATCTCTACATACTGTGTGTACTGTTCTGTACTGTGCTAGCCTACAAGCTAAACATGAACAACCATCTTCTCTTCCTCTCTAGCGCTCCCTGAAACACCATCAACATCGGTAAATAGACCGCTGCATCCGAGAAGCAAATCTGCATTTCCACTTCGACACCCTCCCCTTGCTTCTCCTTTCTTTTTTTAAACAGTGTGAAACTTTACGGCCTCATTTGTGTCTGTAGCGGCACTCTGCCAGCCTCCCCACCAGCTCCCCGCCAACTTTCACAAGCCATAAACATCTGTATGAACCCTTTCGTCTGGCCATGGCGGGCAGCGGGGGAACCTGGGGCACAGCCTCGTCACTGGATTAGCGCCATGATAAAACGGCTCCCATATAGCGCCTTTTAAGCAGTTCATCTAGCCTCCGTGACAAGCATTAAAAGCCGTTATAGCCCGGGCCCCAAATTAATTGTTTCCTGTTAGAAGACAAACTCTGGAGCTCTGGAGAACCACTCATTAATTTAGCATTAAAACATCCCAACAATCTGACCTCGTAATGCTTATGTCGCCTTTCTTTGTGCGGCTGGCGATTCCTTGACCCGCGGCCTGATTTAGCCACCAACGAACATCTGAACATCTGTGATGTTAGCAGCCAGGCTAGTGATTAGGGATGATTTGTTTGGAATATTTCTCCTGTAGGACATACAGTATTACGAGGACATGCTGGTATGTGTCTACATTAAAGCCAGTGGCCTCAATAAAATGGAATAGAGAGTAAAGTGCTTAACTTGGACGCTACAGTGTTATCAGAACCTAGAATTCTCAGCATCACAAAGCTCAATTTAATATTTGGTTCAAATGCATCTCAGAAAACCACAAAGATGTGACAAAATGTGTCAGGTTTTATACTCCTTGCCAGAATGGCAGGATTGAGTTGGATGTTTACCCAAACTCTGCAGTCTACACATGAATATTTAACTATCAGAGGAGCAGGTCCAACCTCATCCATTATTTGGCACCTCGATACAGACATAGATTTCTATCTCTGGGTGGATGGAATGCAGTCTGCATCTAAATGAACATGATGGAGAACTAGACAGTGGTGAGCGAGGGGACTCTGCCTCCCCTGTGCCTCTGCACATTCTCTCAGTGATGGGACTGGTGTACTGGTGGAGAGGGGCCTGTGTTAGGACATAGATTGTGATGTACAGTGTGTGTGAGTGAAGATGGGAGGAGGAGAGAAATGAACATTGGTCTATCTATAGAGTTCATTGTCCCGCCGCCATCCCTGAACATTACTCTCCTCCGCGTCTTTGCTTCAGACACCTAGACAGCATGTTTGCGTGCAGTGAGTCCCTTTTGGGGACCTGCTGCATTTCCTGGATCTAATCAACTCATCTTCAAACAGGGAATGTGTGTGTATGTGTGTGTGGGTAGCATGGGAACCCTCCTCTACCTGGCCCTTCATCACAGAGAGCCACCTTTCACCCCGGCCTCCACATGTCTGAAATTGTTTAAGGACACCTGGGAGAGTGCCGGCCCTTTCCCTGACATGGGGCCCCCTCGCTCTGGCCCTGTCGGAGCGGCTCCTAATGCATCCCCAGACCCCCTGCTCAGTGGGCCAACATGCTGGAACAAATCAAGTATTGACCTGATGCATTTACTCGCTGTAGAACATTATATTCTCATCAGGGCCACCGCCGCCGCGGCTGTAAGGCATGGTCTCTTTGCCGTGAAACATGGGTTTGCTTATGCACTGTGCTGCTGTACCAAGCCGGCGCCCAACATACATACATCATGCTCCGCTCTTGTTGCTCTCTTTATTGAAAGGGAAAACAGAGTGTTGAGCCGGTGGAATCATTATTTATTTTTGACAATTTTTCAAAAACCACCAAAAATTTTCCTTTTGGGGGGCTGTGGACGAGTAGAGGATCAGCAATAAAACATGCTGAATAGATTGACGGATTTCATTCCTCTACACTTGTGAAAGTTTCTTTTTTTGCACTTGTGAGTGATGTTGACACTTTCAAGCATGAAGACCTCGTCATGGACGTGCGATTTTCTGACTGTTACATGAACCATCTCAGATACAGTACACATACACATGCCTTGTAGGAGTGCAAGTCATCATACTAGAGTGATAGCGTTGCAGTTATATGTTACATTTTCCTAGTGGCATGCTTCCTCCAAGTCAATATAATGCCTTAGACTTTAATAATGACCTATTATACGATGTGTTTAGTGAATTGATCTGGGAAACAGACAATCATCAACAGTCCACCTTAATGAGTTCCCATCCATCTCAGTAGCAGAGAGAGAGAGAGAGAGAGAGAGGGAGAGGGGTAGAGAGAGAGAGAGAGAGAGAGAGAGAGAGAGAGAGAGAGAGAGAGAGGGAGAGGGGAGAGAGAGAGAGAGATAGAGAGAGAGAGAGAGAGAGAGAGAGAGAGAGAGAGAGAGAGAGAGAGAGAGAGAGAGAGAGAGAGAGAGAGAGAGAGAGGAAGATAAATCAAATCAAATCAAATTTTATTTGTCACATACACATGGTTAGCAGATGTTAATGCGAGTGTAGCGAAATGCTTGTGCTTCTAGTTCCGACAATGCAGTAATAACCAACAAGTGATCTAACTAACAATTCCTAAACTACTGTCTTATACACAGTGTAAGGGGATAAAGAATATGTACATAAGGATATATGAATGAGTGATGGTACAGAGCAGCATAGGCAAGATACAGTAGATGGTATCGAGTACAGTATATACATATGAGATGAGTATGTAAACAAAGTGGCATAGTTAAAGTGACTAGTGATACATGTATTACATAAGGATGCAGTCGATGATATAGAGTACAGTATATACGTATGCATATGAGATGAATAATGTAGGGTATGTAAACATTATATTAGGTAGCATTGTTTAAAGTGGCTAGTGATATATTTTACATCATTTCCCTTCAATTCCCATTATTAAAGTGGCTGGAGTTGAGTCAGAGTCAGTGTGTTGGCAGCAGCCACTCAATGTTAGTGGTGGCTGTTTAACAGTGTGATGGCCTTGAGATAGAAGCTGTTTTTCAGTCTCTCGGTCCCAGCTTTGATGCACCTGTACTGACCTCGCCTTCTGGATGATAGCGGGGTGAACAGGCAGTGGCTCGGGTGGTTGATGTCCTTGATGATCTTTATGGCCTTCCTGTAACATCGGGTGGTGTAGGTGTCCTGTAGGGCAGGTAGTTTGACCCCGGTGATGCGTTGTGCAGACCTCACTACCCCCCCTGGAGAGCCTTACGGTTGAGGGCGGAGCAGTTGCCGTACCAGGCGGTGATACAGCCCGCCAGGATGCTCTCGATTGTGCATCTGTAGAAGTTTGTGTGTGCTTTTGGTGACAAGCCGAATTTCTTCAGCCTCCTGAGGTTGAAGAGGCGCTGCTGCGCCTTCTTCACGATGTTGTCTGTGTGAGTGGACCAATTCAGTCTGTCTGTGATGTGTATGCCGAGGAACTTAAAACTTGCTACCCTCTCCACTACTGTTCCATCGATGTGGATAGGGGGGTGTTCCCTCTGCTGTTTCCTGAAGTCCACAATCATCTCCTTAGTTTTGTTGACGTTGAGTGTGAGGTTATTTTCCTGACACCACACTCCGAGGGCCCTCACCTCCTCCCTGTAGGCCGTCTCGTCGTTGTTGGTAATCAAGCCTACCACTGTTGTGTCGTCCGCAAACTTGATGATTGAGTTGGAGGCGTGCGTGGCCACGCAGTCGTGGGTGAACAGGGAGTACAGGAGAGGGCTCAGAACGCACCCTTGTGGGGCCCCAGTGTTGAGGATCAGCGGGGAGGAGATGTTGTTACCTTCCCTCACCACCTGGGGGCGGCCCGTCAGGAAGTCCAGTACCCAGTTGCACAGGGCGGGGTCGAGACCCAGGGTCTCGAGCTTGATGACGAGCTTGGAGGGTACTATGGTGTTGAATGCCGAGCTATAGTCGATGAACAGCATTCTCACATAGGTATTCCTCTTGTCCAGATGGGTTAGGGCAGTGTGCAGTGTGGTTGAGATTGCATCGTCTGTGGACCTATTTGGGCGGTAAGCAAATTGGAGTGGGTCTAGGGTGTCAGGTAGGGTGGAGGTGATATGGTCCTTGACTAGTGTCTCAAAGCACTTCATGATGACGGAAGTGAGTGCTACAGGGCGGTGGTCGTTTAGCTCAGTTACCTTAGCTTTCTTGGGAACAGGAACAATGGTGGCCCTCTTGAAGCATGTGGGAACAGCAGACTGGTACAGGGATTGATTGAATATGTCCGTAAATACACCAGCCAGCTGGTCTGCGCATGCTCTGAGGGCGCGGCTGGGGATGCCGTCTGGGCCTGCAGCCTTGCGAGGGTTAACACGTTTAAATGTTTTACTCACCTCGGCTGCAGTGAAGGAGAGACCGCATGTTTCCGTTGCAGGCCGTGTCAGTGGCACTGTGTTGTCCTCAAAGCGGGCAAAAAAGTTATTTAGTCTGCCTGGGAGCAAGACATCCTGGTCCGTGACTGAGCTGGATTTCTTCCTGTAGTCCGTGATTGACTGTAGACCCTGCCACTGTGTCTGAGCCGTTGAATTGAGATTCTACTTTGTACTGACGCTTAGCTTGTTTGATAGCCTTGCGGGGGGAATAGTTGCACTGTTTGTATTTGGTCATGTTACCAGACACCTTGCCCTGATTAAAAGCAGTGGTTCGCGCTTTCAGTTTCACGCGAATGCTGCCATCAATCCACGGTTTCTGGTTAGGGAATGTTTTAATCGTTGCTATGGGAACGACATATTCAACGCACGTTCTAATGAACTCGCACACCGAATCAGCGTATTCGTCAATGTTGTTATCTGACGCAATACGAAACATGTCCCAGTCCACGTGATGGAAGCAGTCTTGGAGTGTGGAGTCAGCTTGGTCGGACCAGCGTTGGACAGACCTCAGCGTGGGAGCTTCCTGTTTCAGTTTCTGTCTATAGGCAGGGATCAGCAAAATGGAGTCGTGGTCAGCTTTTCCGAAAGGGGGGCGGGGCAGGGGTAACAGTTAGAAGTTAGAATAACAGTGATCCAAGGTTTTTCCACCCCTGGTTGCGCAATCGATATGCTGATAAAATTTAGGGATAGGTAGAGAGAGAGAGAGAGAGAGAGAGGGGTAGAGAAAGGTAGAGAAAGAGAGAGAGAGAGAGAGAGAGGGGTAGAGATAGGTAGAGAGAGAGAGAGAGGTAGAGAGAGAGAGAGAGATAGAGAGGTAGAGAGAGAGAGAGAGAGAGAGAGAGAGAAGGGTAGAGATAGGTAGAGAGCGAGAGAGAGGTAGAGAGAGAGAAAGAGGTAGAGAGAGAGAGAGAGAGAGAGAAGAAGATATAGGTAGAGAGAGAGAGAGAGAGGGGTAGAGAAAGGTAGAGAAAGAGAGAGAGAGAGAGAGGGGTAGAGATAGGTAGAGAGAGAGAGAGAGAGAGAGGGGTAGAGAGAGAGAGAGAGAGAGAGAGAGAGAGAGAGAGAGAGAGAGAAAGGGGTAGAGATAGGTAGAGAGCAAGAGAGAGGTAGAGAGAGAGAGGAGAGAGAGAGAGAGAGAGAGAGAGAGAGAGAGAGAGAGAGAGAGAGAGAGAGAGAGAGAAAGAGAGAGAGAGATAGAGAGAGAGCAGTCCTGTCTGGTTCCCCTGGCTCTCTTACTGGCTCTCTACACGGCCAAGTGATGTCTGGTTCCCCTGGCCCTCTCACTGGCTCTCCCTCCCCTCTAAAGGACACAGGTGACTGAACCTATGACTGTCCTCGCAGCCGATGATACATAGAGACTGGGCGCGGGATGACAAATCCCAGCGACACTCGCCCAAGAAGAGACATATTGATTTTTCAATGATTAATAAGTGGAAAATAATTGTGTTTCATTAAGATGGATGGAGTTTCATTTAGTCCTGTCTCCTCTTCTTCACTTCAGCGGGAGGCAGGCAATCAAATCTCCCACACTGCCACGTTAGTCTGCCATGGCAACGAGGTCAGTGATCCAACGAGAGGATGCATTGAGCCACGGGGAGTAGTCAGTGCTATCTCTCAGAGGCCACCCATCAAAGCTAGCCTAGTAAACAGGCCAAATACACACACCACACACCGCATCAAGACTCTCACAAAATGTGGTCGATTTTTCAGTCCGTATATATAGTCTACTGGAATAGCTCTACTGGACGTCTGACAGACTTAGATTTTGGAATGAAACGTCCATTTCAAATAAAATATCTTCTCTGGTGGAAATCCAGTGTGAAGGGTGTAAAGGTTTACATCATATACACAGACAATAAATATGCCTGCAAGAAATCCTTTAGTACTGCGCTTCACCAATACTATTGAGTAGCAGTAGACACAAAGAAATGGCACGATGAAGCCTGTATACACAAACTGAAGCTAATAATACACTTCATGTTAATAATGTATAAAATACTGTACATACAGTATTTTCAGGAAACCAGACCCATTTTGCAAAGCATACACCTCAGTATTCAGGAGGTCCTTGGTATGGATGAAGATGTCACCATAGGGGTGGGGGAGGAGAAACAGAACAGAACCCCAGTCTGTCTCCCAGCATTGTGTATCACTTTAATGTTTCTATAATGACATTCCCTCCAAGTTGGTGTCATGGGCCATCAAGAATCATAATTGTAAATTGATTCGTTGACGGATGGTGACAACATGCCACTGTCAAAAGAAACTGATAAGAGAGGTTATCCTCTAATGAATATATCAATAACCACTGACAGTTGAAAGAGTACCCACACAAAATTCGAAAAATAAGCACCAACACCTCTTGAGGTAGCACCATTTGTTTTGTTCCAGCCTGCCAAAGGAAGCTCTGACTGAACCTGGTTAATTATGTTTGGTGGATAAAGACAATTATAGAGGGTTTACTTTCTCAACGTCTTCGATTTTTAAGTCATATGCTGTTTTGATTTTTGACATTCATCGGCATTGTTGATGTATCTGATTTGATTTGCCTGAAAACAAAGTTCGGACCTTATATTGAAACTGATTCAGAAAGTGGACGCAGTTTACAGACGTCTTTGGTGTGCGTGTGTGTGTGCGGGTGTGAGCGCACACGCGTGTGTTTGTCTTTGTGTTTGTCTGTGTACGTATAATCACATAAACACTTCATGGGAAAACGATGGTGATACATCACCCAAATTACACCCGGTCATTAGAGCCCTGATCCATCACATGGCTGTCTGTAGAACCAGGGCTGTAATGAGAATAGAACCTATGCAACATTGATGTGCCCGGACTGTCGCTGGATGACCGCTGATATTGATGCCTGACTTGAGTGAATGACCACTGCTACTAATGACTGTGAGTGTATGGGGCTACCAGTGGAGGCTGGACCAGGCTGGAGAGGGAGGGAAGGGAGGGATACGAAGAGGGTTTTCCAGCTGTACTTACACTGAGATGAACTAATGGCCATGTGGGCAGGTGGAGGAGAGGTTAGGGATCATCATCAGGTCCACCTTTCATCACACAGTCACAGAAATAAAACTGACCAAATGCAATTAAAGGTGCCGTGGTCCTCGATTGTCATATCATGCCGGCTCGCTCCGCTTGGCGCATTAATAGGGTTTCAATTGCCAGCGCCTAGCTCTTAATGGCTGATTTATTTCATTTTAATACCCTTGTCAGGAGGTACGACCTCGGTAGAGGGCCACATAATAGGTAGCCATTTTCCCCCACCCCCAGTGGGAATGCTGGGCTCTAAAGAGGACCATTTGATATGTGGCTCAGCTCGCCATCCTTCCCACTGAGTGGAAGACTATGGTGCTCATTTTGATAAAGTGGATCATGTAAAGTGGATCATTGTAATGTTTCACGTTCATATTTAGTCCCGATCACTAATACCACGCGGTCAATGAAGAAGAATTCATAATAGTAAGTGATTCTATTCGTAGAAGAATAACATACTACCACTGAACGATGCTTTTAAATTGGAACTTGATAATAAGGCTGCGTTTACACAGGGAGACCAATTCTGATTATTCTGCACAATTATTAACAAATGAGCTGATCTGATTGGTCAAAAGACCAATTGGTGGAAAAATATCAGCATTGGGCCGCCTGTGTAAACGCAGCCTAAGATGTAAGAAAAGTTCAATATTGACCTGCATCTGTGTTTGAAATTCACTGCTCTCCTGAGGGACCTTACATATAATTGTATGTGTGGGTTACAGAGATAAGGCAGTCCTTAAACAATTATATTAAACACTATTATTGCACACAGAGTGAGTCCATGCAATTTATTATGTGACTTGTTAAGCAAAGTTTTACTCCTGAACTTATTTAGGCTTGCCATAACAAAGGGGTTGAATACTTATTGACTCAAGACATTTCAGCTTTACATTTTTAATTTAATTTGTTAACATTTTTAAAAACACAATTCCACTTTGACATTATGGGATATTGTGTGACAAAACACAACAAAATGTGGAAAAAGTCAAGTGGTGTGAATACTTACAGTTAACTCATTTACAGTATATCGCACATATACAGTAATGTTGCTTATGTTAAGAATTAGGCCACAGTGGAGTCTCTGTGCCTTGAATTGTGGCAACACTATTCCCAACAGTAAGTCAATTGACTGGAACGGTTGTCATTTACCACACCATTAATTGACTAATGTGCATCACTTCTCTGTGCCACGTAGGTAGGGCAGTGGGGTCATACCAGAGAGGATTATGGGAAATTAGCTGAAACAATGAAAGGGGACTTTCCTGTGTTTTCTCAGTTGAACAACTGTACACAGTCATATATGGCTGAGCAGATGTCGGCATTTAGATTAGTTGAACAAAGGTGACTTCCCAATCACATAATTCCTGCATTATGAGACATCTTGCTATGCTAAACTATACATTTCCCCAGACAACTGTGTACAGCAAGACTTCATCAATATCATTACTCACCATATTGTTCCACTCTACAATGCCTCTGTGATTGATGAACAGGCGAAGGACTTAAAACAACCATAATTCTCCTAATCAATTACTCATGCTTAGCCGAGCTTCAGTATGTTATAGTATATCAACCTCAGTATGGTTAGTCATATTGTACATTTGCAATGGCAGAGGGTGCAGTCAAACACGATTTGTAGCGGTAATGTTTAGCTATTTGGACATTTCTATCTTCTAGACCATCTTATCTATTCAGTATATTGCAGGGTTGTTATGCGAAAGACGCAAAACATGTCTTTATACGTATAACCAGTATAAATATATAATTAGCATTTCCAAATACTTTGCTAAAACAAATGGTCCGCAAGGCTCAATATTAGCACCTGTATAATTATCATTTAAAAAAAAATCTTATTTCCAGTTAACAAAAATACTGTCCTTTGCTAACTGTACGATAGTTTAATTCAACGTAGTGCGTGGAGTATCATACAAATAAATAAAAGTGTATCATTGCAAACATCAAAAGGTACCAAAAAAAGTCAATAAAATCTTTATTTCAATTATGGTCCTCGAGGTGTCAAATGAAGCATATCCTTATCATTGCAGTGGGATCCATCCATTTGCCTTGGCTCTTCCATCTGCCCTAACAGGTCTAATTACCTTTCTGTCTATAGGCTAATCCTTCATGTGTCAATCTATTGATTTTCCTGTCCTCATTAGAACTAGTGTAAAATAGGGTCTGAGAGCAGAGCAAACCAAACTGAATGGGCAATCTTCTCCCAAAGGTTAAACATGTTAGGGGTGGCGACAAGGGGTGTATGGAGTATTGTTGAGGACAAGCTTATATATGAACATGTCGTCTCCAGTTTCTCCCGTTGATCAGTAGCTGCATGGGATCTGCAATAGCAGAGGAATTAGATGAATGTCTGGGATCACTGGGGCTAGAGCTTCCATACATCCATACATTTTGGAATTCACACAAGAAATACACGAGCATAAACAAGTGAATCTATTCGATATTTACACAGTTCTTTGGCTTCAACTTTTGTTAATAGCTCACTTTGGAATTGCAGGTTCAATGTATTCGATTGTTCTACAGATGTGTCTTAAACATTACAAAACGTTATGACTCAAAGTCGGAGCAGGAGAAAGAACAATTCCCAATAATCTGCTGGTCCCGAAGCAACGTTCCCTCAACGTAGGACATGGTTCAAGGGTTAGGGTCAGAGAGATTACCATAGTTTTATTTTAAAAAATATCTGTAAACTCCTATCAACTTTGCACTGAGACTGAGCTTTCCGAAGTGAAAATGAACAGATGTACATTTCTTGTTTAAGACGGACTCAAATGAATGATTGCGGTCCAGCGATCCACATTCTGACACTATCCATTCCCTACCATTACATTACATAATGTAGTGTTACAAACCTTGGGATCCCAAATGTACAGTATGAGGATGAAATACTGATTAGAATAAACGTTTGCTTAAATGCAATCGCCTTGCCCTCGGGTCCTGCTTTAAAAAAAACATTTTTTATCCCCATTTCCCATCTCTCCTTCTTCACAGAGGTGTATGGATTTGACGGTAGCACAGAGTCGATGGGACCGTCGATGGCAGCCATTATCCTCCTTTGACAGCATCTCAATAGATAATCTGAGTGCTTCTTTGATTATGTTAATTTATGGCCCATAATGGTGTAGCTTTTGTGCTTTCTAACTTTGCCTTGGGCTTCCTTCACTATAGGACAGTATTGAAAACAGCTACAAATGCCACATTAAAAACACTGGCACAGTACACTGTCTAGTACTATAGTTGATTAACAGGGAATGGCATTGGTCGCTAATTGTAAACAGAGGCTTTGAGGAGAACAAGCCCAGACGTGTAGTTTAATGTAGAAGACAATCATCACTGTCAATGGGAGGTATATACAGTACATAAAACACCGTCTCGTTGAGTTGGCATAAGGAAAGGTTTTGGAATAATTGTAGCACACTAGCAAAATGGTGTCTCTCATTTATGTTAAAATGTGTAGGGAAAGAAAGCCTTACTTTTGGATTCTGGTTAGACTTTGACAATGCTGGTACTGACCTGAACCTCAGACACGGTCACTAGCCGGCTACCACCCGGTACTCTACCCTGCACCTTAGAGACTGCTGTCCTATGTACAAAGAGTCATCGAACAATGGTCACTTTAATAATGTTTACATGCTGTTTTACCCAACTTATATGTAGATACTGTATTCTAGTCGATGGCTCAGTTTAACTACTGCTGTACACACCTTTTCTATTCACATACTGTCCATACTGTCTACACACCATTCACAGACATAGTGTCAATACTGCCAACATACCATTCACAGACATAGTGTCCATACTGTCTACCCACCATTCACAGACATAGTGTCCATACTGTCTACACACCATTCACAGACATAGTGTCAATACTGCCAACATACCATTCACAGACATAGTGTCCATACTGTCTACACACCATTCACAGACATAGTGTCCATACTGTCTACACACCATTCACAGACATAGTGTCCATACTGTCTACACACCATTCACAGACATAGTGTCAATACTGCCAACATACCATTCACAGACATAGTGTCCATACTGTCTACACACCATTCACAGACATAGTGTCAATACTGCCAACATACCATTCACAGACATAGTGTCCATACTGTCTACACACCATTCACAGACATAGTGTCCATACTGTCTACACACCATTCACAGACATAGTGTCCATACTGTCTACACACCATTCACAGACATAGTGTCAATACTGCCAACATACCATTCACAGACATAGTGTCCATACTGTCTACACACCATTCACAGACATAGTGTCCATACTGTCTACACACCATTCACAGACATAGTGTCCATACTGTCTACACACCATTCACAGACATAGTGTCCATACTGTCTACACACCATTCACAGACATAGTGTCAATACTGCCAACATACCATTCACAGACATAGTATCCATACTGTCTACACACCATTCACAGACATAGTGTCCATACTGTCTACACACCATTCACAGACATAGTGTCCATACTGTCTACACACCATTCACAGACATAGTGTCCATACTGTCTACACACCATTCACAGACATAGTGTCCATACTGTCTACACACCATTCACAGACATAGTGTCCATACTGTCTACACACCATTCACAGACATAGTGTCCATACTGTCTACACACCATTCACAGACATAGTGTCCATACTGTCTACACACCATTCACAGACATAGTGTCCATACTGTCTACACACCATTCACAGACATAGTGTCCATACTGTCTACACACCATTCACAGACATAGTGTCCATACTGTCTACACACCATTCACAGACATATTTATATTCTGGTCTCTGGTCAAGACACTAATTTCCTGAAACTCTATCCATTTTGCTATGGGGTTTGTGCTGTGTATTTAAATACTGTATTCTCCACATAGCTGATTCTAATAGTTTTACTACAGTATATTGCATTTTAGTTGCAACGTTTATACACACTGCATATTTCTTTATACACTGGATTCTTCACATACATAGCTCATTCTAATCTACTGCTGTACATATCATTCCTAGCATATTTTGTGTATATTAATCTGGCGTAGATACATATGGATTGCGTTTGGATTACTGTTACCGTGCTATTTGGGTTGTTAATTGGATTTGTTCCCGACAGTTTTTGATTTATTTATTTTATTGTTGATTATTTGTGTACTTGTTTGACATTATACTGCAGTATTAGGAGCCAGTAACATTGGCATTTCGCTTCACCCGCAATAACAACTGCTAAACTTGGTAGGCAACCAATAAGCTTTTATTTGATTTGATTTACTGGGTTAAAGCTTTTCTTACAATAATTCAGTACTGAGTAGACGTTGCATGTGTCCAAGGGTAGAGTGGGGATAAATGTTTCTATGTCAAGGAGTAATCTCTTCGGGAACCTATCTGCCATTTCCTTTTAAAAGCAGCTTTGAGCATTGTTCTTACTTGTATACAGTGTGAGAAAATATTTGTAGGAAAACTAAGCTGTGGTTACCTCAAAGGTAGTGTAAATAGCATGCAGGCATAGGTCTCCTGTTGCCTCTGCTTGTGTTTGGGTTTCCTCTGCTAATAGCCATTACGTAGCATGATTAGTTGCAACTATTTACTGTAAAGACGTTTACTAATCAACATCACCCATAGAGTTACGCTGCAGATCTGGGAGCAATTATGTCCACAGCACACAAATTAACAGCAAGCCGGCATTTTTCTTAGGAACACATCAATTTACAGGCTAGCGTTTAACATTTCATCTTCTTATTGGACCCTTGTTAATGTTAACCACTTCCTTCCCCTTGAGTTTATTTTGCTTTGGTGCATGTGGCCTCTGCACATCGACCATTCACTGGTCAGTCCATCCATAACTGCCCTACAACAGGGTCATGTTGCCAGACTTGACCGTGGATTTTGTCGGTGTTTGACCTGGCCGGGTGATAGGACCTCAAGCAAAAACAAGTGTCACAATGTTCATCTGTTGCTAACTCTAGCTGATCACATAACAAGACAGGTACTCCCTGGATACAGGCTAACCACTATGAGGTCTGGTCATTACTGTACGTAAGTTCTGAGGTACCAGGAAAATGAATGGGCTGTATGTGAAATATTCCCCTGTCTCATGAGTGTCCTCAACACTCCAGTTCCCACCAGCCTTCAAAGAATACAGCCACTCAAACTCTACGCCTTACATTTTCCTTTCCTAATTACGTAATCAATGGTATTTTAAATGTACAAGCAAATCACCACCGAGGTGAACTTGTGACCCATTCTTGTAACCTTTTTGGCCCAAAAAGATTTGTACCAATCAGGGGAATCCGACGGTTGACTTGGAATTAAGGACACAGAGTCAGGACCCTAATTAGAGGTGTAACCTTTTTCTGACAGATAGATTTGTTTTGCGATGCCAGTGTTTGGCTAAGATCTGCGGGGACTAAGAGATCGACAGATATGCATTAAGCATTAGGATTGGCATTCATTAGCGAACTTGTTCAAACAAAACACAATCAAACCCAAAGCCGCCTTGGTCACAATTCAAATACTCCTAATAATAGACCTTTCCTCTTATACACTGCCCTCTGAGACCAAGGTATATGTCTGTTATGTCAATTATTAATAAACCTAATAAAACAATTATTATTAAGCGTAATTTACGCGAAAAGGGGGCCACATTCATACCCCCCCAACATTAACATAAGGCTAGAGGATGCCAGTCATCGTGGCAGTCAATATTGATGCAGCACATTTCAATTTAATTTCAGAAATGGGCGTTAAGAGGGGTGGGTGGGCAGGAGGGGGTGCATCAATGTCTTGATAGGCATTTCTGGTATTTTCCCTGAAACAGCTGCATCTGATTTGTCACGGCAGGGGTTGCTACAATGGCTGCCGTGAGATAGCATCAGCTGCTTCCAATGGAGCAGGCTGGGACGGCCGGGGACAGGAAGGGAAGCAGGCCCGCCCCACCTCCCCCCGTGTCCAAAGAGACATCAAGGAAGAAGACAAAAGGCCCAGTGGCGTGGAGACTGGAGGAGAGTGGAGAAGGCCTTCAGTGGCTCTCAGAGGCATCCCAGCCTGCCAACCCTCCAGAGGGCAGGATACTTCCCATGAGGGGTCACGCTCATCCAGATCACTTCACCCAGGTGGAATGAATTGGATGGAGGGATGGAGGGAAGAAAGAGGTAGAATCCATATAAACACAGGAAATTGCCTTCTTTGAGTGGATTAAAACAAGAGGGTGCTCTCAGGTGCTTGTGAGAGACGTTCAAAGTGTGTTTTCAAAATGTTAATCATATTGTAAGCAATGTACTTCTTGTTCCTCTCACTGAATGATGATCAGTGTTGTGTCAATGTTCAGCTTTAATGCAACTGATCACGATCATACTGTAATAAGAAAATGCTTAATGGTTTAATGCGCTATACATTTCTTACGTTGGCATATACTTTGACACAAAGTATAATACTGTATTAAATGAGCTAACGGGTTCAAAAATGCCAAAATTATATTTAGGTAGAGAATCATGTTTATGTGTAAACATCGTTTGAATAGTGTTTTCCATTTTGGATCAAACCAACATGCAAATTCTCCTGCTGCTCCCTCTACAGCAGGTGTTCTTGGGTGCGCTGCGGCTCTAAACCACCATTTGAGTTCTGACATTTAACAGACACACACACATTTTGATCTCCTGTGGATGTTCTGCCAAATATTGAAAAGGGGGAATATCATAAAGAACAGGCATTCAGTGCTCGGCGTTTGACATTGCACAGACAGAAAGAAAAGACACTTTGCCAAGTCAGTGGGGACATATTTGGTATCCATAGTAACCTTAATCAAACCAGGATTTTGCAAATTTATGTCATATTAGCAGAACACTTTAGGCACAATTTTAATGGCAATGGTGAGACTTAATATGTATGCATAGCTTCAAAACTTGGTTTGCAAGAGCCATTTGGCAAATAATCAGTTTGTTATTGGTCTTAAATAGTGGCTAATTAAAACACTGACCCCTACGACGAACTCTCTTCCTAAGGACACCGAACATAAACAGGAAAAATCTGTTTAATTGCAACACAAAAAAATGAGCGTTTTTTTTGGGGGGGGGATGGGGGGGTCGTAATTGGACCTCGGTGAAACAAATGAATCCACAGGGGATATCCCAAATTGATGTTTAAATGCAAACAGTAGTCTAGCACTTAGACCAAGTCCTGGATGGCCAGCGGTCCCCAATGAAATCATATAAAATCAAATCAAAGAATATGGCATTTTCACTAACCAGAGGTCCTTGGCATGGGTTCCGCAACAATAACAAATGGACGGACAAATAAATTGAAATGAAAGTTACAAATGAAACGCGGTACCGAATGGCAAGATCGGGTTCTGAGGTTTAGAGAACCGGGGAGAAAAAAAGATTAGTGGTGGCAGATGTTTATTTTTACACTTCAAGGTTTCCCAGCGAGCGTGTATGTGTTTAAGCTCAACAGAGCCTGTGACGAACAACCTGCTCCATGCTGGGGAATACATTTGGTGAAACACAACAGCCTTCTGTAGAGCCTCTCCAAGGAACTAGTGAGGGATTATAGTGTTGTCACAGTTACATGGCCTCAGATGTGGCGCTGGTGAAATACACTCTCTCTCCTATTTGCCAAACGTTGTCATTCCTCTGCACTTTTCAACCTTGATTGGCTACTTCTTAACTGGGACAGCCATGCAACAAAACTATGTGCGCTTTAGTCTAAATCCCTTTTGTTGTACTTCTTTCTATATATGATGATTTGACATGCTGATTTTACTCCTATTACACATGATATATATATGACGACATTCCAGACCAAGTCTATTCTAGAGGGAATATCCTCATCTGTTGTAATTCACTCAAGTTCCAGTGTGACGTCATAGATTAGATTAAAATACATGTCACTACTGCGTTTTACAACAGCACATTCGTGTTGGCTGGAATACCTTCCTGAATACATGGTGAAAGAGACAAGGTTGGTGGAGTCCTGCACTCTATGTACCACCTCAGTCAGCTTCGGGTCACAATGTCTGACAGCTCTCAGTTTGGATTCTCACCGACCAATAGATGGCAGTATTTCACAAAACATGTGACAGAAACAGCAACTAGAGAGGGGTTGGAATGAGCCCATGCACCACTAAAGCAGATTTACAGCTCCTTATATTTAAATCAAAAGATGGGAGCTTGTAAAGGAGCATCACGGAAGATTATTTCCAAACATTACATTTCATTATATCTATATATATGTCACATATGTATGGACTATAAATGCCAGTGCCGTTTTTATGGTGTATGTTTGCTTGCTCAAATGGACTTGTAGATGTAGGTAACACAGCATATGTATTTGTTATAACAGAGGGACACATGTCAGTGCAATTTGGTTGAATGTGTGATCCATGCATCAGAAATGAGTAAGAGACATTGGTTCATTGCTCTTTCCATATGAGACAAGGGCGTGATCAACCATGAATATCACACGACTGCAGATGGTTTATTTACAAATGATAAATGAATGTATTCACTGAATGGGGTTCGACTTCCAAGAATAATATCACAAGATGTAATGTATCATAATATACTTTATATGTAATACATCACATCTGTTTGATTCAGACCACGCTTTGCAGTGCGGTATTCATTAGGATTTGTTCAATTGTGATTTTCAGTTCTACCGTAACGGCTTGTAGATAGAAGGATCTTAACACCAGAACAAAATACACAACATTAATTACAGAAACGATTTAGTTGTGATATTTGATTTGATTTAATCATCTGTGGTTTTAATGTCATCATGTCTGGCATGTACATATCCTTGCCCTTCAATTGGATGTTTGTGAACCGTGTTTTTAGAGGCAGCTGCTCGTATGTTAAGAGAGGACATAAAAACGAAATAAACAAATTGCAGCAAATGTTTCTTCAGCTGTCGTGCAAGGGAAGGTTACACAATAAAAATGATTATTTATTTTTCCCATGTTGCCAGCCTTTAAGAGTTAAAGTGGTCTCTGCATAGGGGAGTCCTAACTTCGAGACAGATGGTTGTGTTTGAATCACAAATCTGTGTAAAACATATTCACTAGACTAGAACTTCAGCATGTAGACAGTGCAGGAATCCTGTAGCCACAGTGAAAGTATGTAGCTAGTCATACTGAAGGTACTTTAAAGGATAATATTTTCACCACAACAAGGAAATTGTATTAGGGACATAAAGCGCATCCTTCAACAAAGATGGTGGCATTTGTACAGGTACCTAAGTTGATGCAAATGTTCTGCCTGAGCACCCCCCTTCTTCCCTCCTGATACTCTGGGTCATAGAGTCAGGTAAATGATGGGGTGTAGGGTGTACTGTACCTGTGCATGGCACGTGCCCCCAACCCCCCTACCTCCCCTCATCAGGTGAGTGTGAGACGCCTCTGTTCCCCGTCCTGCCCTGTTGGTTTGTCCCACCTTGCCTTGCTGCATTGGGATCTGAGGTGTCCCGTCAGTGTTTAGGGGGGGATAAGTCAGAGCCTGGGCTCTGTAATGAGCAGCCCGGGTTCTTTGCTCTTTCTGGTTCAGCTGTTCCTCTCCCTTATTTCACGCTGCGCTGCCCCCAACTCCGCTGGCCCGGCTAAGTGTCCTCTCCTCCTCACCGAGCACACAGAATGGGGAGGCACACAGCGGAGAGAGAGAGAGTGCGAGAGAGAGAGAGAGAGAGAGAGAGAGAGAGAGAGAGAGAGAGAGAGAGAGAGAGAGAGAGAGAGTGAGACAGGCGCATGCATGACTGGTCACTACTCCATACCATTCATTCCAGCAGCGATGGGAACTGCTCCCCCCCCCCTTACTGTGTGGCTTTAACAAGTCTACCCCCCCTCACATTCTCCAGTCCCTTCTTTGAAAGCCGCTATTTCAAGATTCTTTGCCAGTTTTTCTCTCTATCTCTCTCTCTCTCTTTTCAATTTATCCCTTTCACAGCAGCTGAAGTGACCCTGGTCAGAACAAGGGTTCTAAACTCTAAGAGACCCAGGAAAGGTACGGGGAGAGAGAGACTTGGCCAGGGCATGTGGAGTGGAGTGGAGTTGAGTGGAGTTGCATCTTTTCAGCACATTAAGTTCACTGAAGCCTGTAACACAGGGCCAATACGGTGCTGTTGCCCACTAAGCATAAAAAGTACATAAATTCAATGAGTGCATTAAAAAGATGAAGGGGACAAGTAGGTGAAAAAAATCTCAAGTATTATTATAATAATAAGAAGGGAAAATGGAGCCACTTGGCTTTTACATTTTCTTTTGATGAGAGGGAAAAAGGCTATTCACAAAGGATCATAAGTAAGCTCCTAAGCTGGAATCATTGGAGTGATTCAACGCATTTGAACTCGGGGAAAAGGCTTCCGGGACAATCTTTTGAATTAGGTAAACCTGTCACATTTTTTTAGGTGAACAGTGGAATTGAAAGCATTTATTCTATTGAAGTTAGGGGACAACCCACAACGTTTTGGGGGCAACTATATGACTTAAGAACAATTGCTTGCCGACATCAATTTCCAATAACTTTTTGTTGTATATATTCACACTAGACAATATGTTTATTTCACAGTATCTACAGTGTGTTACATAGTACTAAACATACTTTAACATCAATGCAGTACGAACAATATATCCAATAGTAAGATACTTTATGTACAGTACTGTGTCACATGCACAGATTTTTGTATGCGATTTTACTGACATTATTTCCTACAATGCCTTCCCCTGTATCTTGTCTGCCCTCATGCTTCAGATGTCCTCTTTGTTTACGCGACAGTGTGAACAGTGCATCAGAAATGTCTGAGCTACAGTTGCTAAATGTATTGCCCTGCCTCTGATCAGGAACAGTAATGAACCTCTGATACCTCTGAAGTCAAATCATTTCAATGCTTTGGAAAGAAGGATCCTTGCGAAGGAGATAACCAGGAGAAGGAATCAATTTGCACACAAGAGGGATATTAAAGCAGGTGATAAATATTATCATCGGTGCCGATCGCCTTTCCAAAGTAGCCGTGTAACTGTTTTCAACGCCGTGAAATCCTTTATCGAGCTGTCGCTGGTTGACAGAAACAATTATCCAGAGAGGGAGGTAAATGAATAAAATTAGCACTTCCAGCCTCGCACGTTCCCCGCCTGTGGCGATCACCACGCGATGACTTCCCAAACTCTTATCATATCCCGGCAAGCAGAGCCAGCGTTTCATATCTCCTTCGTTCCTCCTTCTTCCCTTCCCCCTGAGAGGAGGACGTCTACGGCGGGTTTAATCACGCCATTGTGATTGTGCACAGATAGATTATGGTCTCATAATGGAACTCACCTTGGCTGCGGAAGATTCTAACCAAAACATTGTTTGGTGGGGATGGGGTGGTGTGTGTTTTGGTTTTACTATCCTTGTGAGGACCAGAAGTCCTCATAAGGATAGTAAAAACAAGGAAAATTCGGACAAGTAGGGGATTTCGCCGGTCCCCACAAAAAGGCTATTTTAGGCGTAGGGGTTACGTTTAGGGTTAGAATTAGGGTTAGGGGTTACGGTTTAGGGTTAGGAGTTAGGGTTAGGTTTAGGGACTGGGTTAGGGCTTTTGGGTTAAGGTTAGGGTTAAAGTTAAGGATTACGATTTTGAATGGTAATCAATCGTTTGGTCCCCACAAGAATAATAAAACAAATGTGTGTGTGTGTGTGTGTTAAGGGGGGGGGGGACTCAGTCCACATACATGACATACATTTTCTTGCAACAGGAAACATTTAGCCCAAATGTTCCCATGTTCGGAGGGGACTTGTGGGTTTTTTCCCCCATGAGGGCTTCCATTCCGGGCCATTCTAGGCTCTGCTTTGGAAGAAGCTTTAGAGACTATTAAATGAGGTCATAATAGCTTCTTCCTTCCACCCCCAACCCCCCCTCTTTACCCTCCCTCCTCTGTGCGCTGGTCCCCAACATGCTTCCTGTCGGAACCACAACAGTCTAAGCCCAGTCTTTCTTTAACCTGTCCTCATCTCCCTAAATGAATGTCCTTGCCACATCTATGGGCACGGGGTCTTGTTTGCAAAACAAATAAAGTTGGTAATGCTCCGCAATTTGCTCCGCTGGCAGCCCCATAGGCAATACAACATTACAGAAATGTGCCCAGCGTTTATTGGCAAGTCCTGTGTAGTCTCTTTGGCTGCCTGGCTTATTGGTATTATAACTCCTTTTAAAATCTGGGTTCTCTTGGGGTAAGTTTTCTTACTTTAAATGTGTAATGACAGATAAGTGCAGCGTTCACTACATGTGGGGTTCCTCTCCATTGGCTCAGAGATATAAGGAACTTGGCTTTTTTTCTCCTCCATCAGGGAGCGATAACTTGCTGTTCTTCATTTAACAGTTGTTTAGCATCATCAAGTGTAATCAGCATGATAGAAAACGTCACTAGTAATATGTGGAGGACGGCGATGATGTATTGTTTTCTCCTATTGTTGAAATGGACATTCGAGTATAAGCCCCAATTCCTGGTAAATCGAGAGGCTCATATTCTAAAATGTTGAATGGGAGTATCGATGACAACCTGTATGCCCTGTTGCCAGTTGGGGGGAGAGAGATGAGGATCTGCTGTATAGGATATCCAGGAAAAATTCTATTACAAAACCCTAAGCCTGGAATAATAACATTCTGGAATTTGACTGTGGTGCTTTTTGACACAAAACAAAACAAAGAAGTTTCTCAGAGGCAACTAGTAATTGACCTTGGGGTCTATTGTAATGCTTCAGTTCCAGTTGAAATTGTAGTCCTCTAATTGTACATACATTTAAAAAAAACTTTGATCTCCATGACATGATTTCTGCCCTGGTTCAACTGATTCACTGGCACTCTCTCTCTGTCCGATGGTGTTTACGGCAATGTTTTGAATACACACTATTATGAACTTATTTCATGTCCCCTCACAAGTAGTTTAGGGAAATGCTTTTTGGTACTGTGTCTCCAAAGGCTCAATGCGTCTGCTGACACAGTATGCAAGTATGATTACATTCCAGTATATTCATTATACGAGTACGCCCCTTCAAGTGATCTTTTGTCTCTGTAGTCTGAACACACACCCAAACACGTGCACATGCACACCAATATTGTGACTATGTGTGTCTATGGTACATATATTCACTCACACACATACACACACTGTAGAAGTTGACACCTCTGCGCAGAGGGAGGTCTCTCTCACAGAGTCCCCAATCCGTGACATTCAAGCCCATGCTATGATTACAAGGCAGATGAACACATGGCAACAACGTCATCTCAGGGGGAGAACATTGTGGAACAGTGGAATGGAATGATGTGTGGAACAAAGGACCTAGGAGAACAGGTTAAGAGTCAGCCACCAGGTTTCCGCACCACGGGGGTGACCTTGGGAACTTGGTGGAACACTGTGGAACACTCGAGACCGTGTTGCCTCAAAGACAAACGTGTCCTTGGGGGGAATCCCTAGAAATTGGTTATTGTATCGCCAAGGCTATTTACCTATTTTGGGGATTAACATATTTAATTCCCTCCTCAATCCCGTCGGAGTTAATGCCCTCGCATTTCCAATTATCCAACTAAGTGTAACGCGGAGGGAATCGGTAGTGAGGAATCCCTGGCTGGGGTGGTTTACGCGTCACAGGAGCATGTTGTCTTCAGTGCTCTGCTTGTAGAAGGAAGTAAATAGCGTCAAAATGAGTTACTGTAGTATTGTTCCCTCCAAGCTGGCCCTACCAACACTAGATGCTTAAGTCCCTCCTCACTCCACCCCTTTCCTGATGTCTGAATAGCCAACCGAATCCAACATTCAAAGCCAATCCTCCCATACCTACTGCACCTATTACAGTTTAATAGGTTGGGTTTTGTTTTCCCATGCAGCTGGCAAAATTAAGTTTCAATGAGATCCACCTGGAGTGGCGGGTTCCCAGGACGGGGTGGGGTGGGTGGTGGGATGGGGTTTGGGTTCCACAGTTCGACAGACAGGGCCAGGAAGTGGGTCTCAAAGCCCCTTGTTTAGCCCCACTGTCCAAGCGGAGCATTTAATAGACATCTCATTCATTACTGGGATTCCTTACAGATGGCACAAGTGATCACAAGAGTGGGGATGGGGGTTGGGGTGGGGGGCAATGTGTGTGTGTGTCTGGCCACGTAAGCCCACTTCCTCCTTTGCCGTGTTGACACCAGGCCAGAGATAGAGATGTGTAAAGAGCTTCCTCTAACCTTTTACTGTCGGAAATAAATGGGTCATGGTCTTCGATTAACAGCACATCCTTCATAATCCAATAATTACACAAAGACGGCACAGACAAACAGACTCTCTCTTCCAGTTGGGATCTTTGAAGCTGATTGACGCATGCACTCTTCTACTGTAATTGCTGCATGCCATTCGGATTCTCCTTTTGATGCTCTTTGCTTGTCAAGGCCGCGCTACCTGTCCCAAACTCATGTACTGGTTTCAGTGAAAAGAACCCCAGTACCAAAAGAAGATCTCACAGAGTCGTTAGAAGTAGACTAGACTATGCTCTCTGTCAGGGGTTTCTCTAATTGGTCTAAGACTTGTACACTGGGGAAATTCAAGGAGACATGAGTGGGCACTGGTTTCCCATAAGGCCTTTCATTGTGAGTGGAGGCGTTTCCTGTCACAAGACTGGCGTCCAATGGCACCAGCAAGACAGCCACAGATCCTGCTTACACTCCATTAATGACTGGTTCAGTTTCATTAGTATCACACAAAACCACGATGACATCCAATGGATGGCATGTTGCTGTACAGTACAAGAGATCTGATTTGTTCTGGAAGAAGTTGGAAATATTGTCAATGGGGAATGTGAGTTATTCGAATACTGATGATCAACTGAGGCAGAAACTGTCAAATTTGATATGCTACAATATACATAAAGTTAGTTTTGTCCTACAATGAATAATTCAACAGCCTTGACCTATAGTGACCTACAGAGCCGACATACAGATTTTCATGACACCAAATACTACAGTAAACACCCCCCTCAACATCCCCATCACGATTATATAACTCATTAAATTACTCATCTAGCAGAGGAGGTTTTCTAAATCTCTATTCTGTCAAGCCACCATCATGTAAAACCAAAGTCATGCTCCTGGCATTTGAACCCAAAGTGCTGCAGTGGAATCGATCTGAGATACCCTGGCAGTTTACAGCTAAGGCCAAGAGCATCATACATTGTAATGGATTGTGTTATTCAATATTATTCATAAGATGTGTAATGATTATTATTGTATTATTCAAAGAGAATGCGACGAGGGCTCATAGAGCAATATCAGAGGACTGTCCAGTGTGTGGGGTTGGGGGGAGTGTGTGTGTGGGAGAGAGGGAGGGAGGGATGGATGGATGGGGGACAGAGGAGTGTGAGTGAGGTGTGTGTGTTTGTATGTGTGTGGTGGGGGGATGGATCAGGGCTATAATGGATGTATTTTCATTTGCCTTTGTATGTTAAAATATCACCTCTTTGATGCCAGTATATCTGTCCAACCACAATCACCTCACAAGAGAAATCTCCATGACTCGCCAACACTAACAATTCCTCCAAACGACCACCCGCCTGCCTGCCCACAGACAAGGCAAATCATTCCTCCACTCCAACAAATTCTCCCTAAGTCCCCCTACATAAAGATCCCCTTATCTTTGCTCTGTAATTGCAGGCTGAGCTAACAGCAGGTCAATCTACCAGTTAGCGTGGGCAGGCAGGCAGGCAGACCCATCTCATCTCTGCTCTCCATCAGCACTTGTTGTACCACTTCAACCTACTCCTGAAAGAGAAAAGCCGGAGCTTTCATTTGGCCGGTTTGAATCCCCCTCCTCCCCCCTCCATTCTTCTCCCCGGGTTACAATCCAGCCATTGTACCATCTTACCCCTCCCGTCACCACCCTCTCTCTCTCTCTCTCACCATCACTACCCTCCCTCCCTCCCCTAGCTACTATGAGCTATATTACTTTGACCTCGCTCCATCAATCTGCTTCAATTGGATAATGATCTGTAATCACTTTCTTTCAGGGGAGTCTATAAAATGGACCAGGGCTTCTGCTCCTCCCGGGAGACTTCCTTCTGTTCCCTCCCATGTGATCTAACGCTCCCCCTTTCAGACCACTAACTACCCTTCTCACATGGGCCGCATGCCCTCGGCAGCCGGCACTGGGGATGGAGGGGGTAAGCCTCCGTTGATTTTTCATGGCCCCTGCTCTCCAATGGAGAGGGGCTAAGCCGGACAAGGAGGGGCCCGGCAGGGGGGTTCCCTAAGCCAAGGGACCCCGCAACGTCAAGGGGCCGCCTCCTCCATTATTGTTGGCCCTTCATTAGGTCGTTTTGTACCCAGGCCTTGTAATCGATAGAGCCTCCTTACATCGCTTAGGAGAGGGGGAGAAAGAGAAAAAGTCTGGCCCCAGGTTCATCCCTATCTGAATGAACTGAGCAGAAAGCCAAACTCCGTAATGAACCATAACTCCTTTTCCCTCATTCTTGGACTGTGGTCCTACTTCATTTAGTTGGATTTAAGATAAGATGTGTAATGATCTTGATTCTGGTTTTTGATAAAATCTCAGGAAAATACTGGGGATATTGATAGTGAAATTCAACCTCTTCCCATGGGTGTGTTTTTCCTAGGAAATGACTTAATGTCTGTTACTGTACGTGTCCTTTACTCCTGTTATCACACGCGGTGATACGATCTGGAGGAAGAAAGAACACAAGGCCTGTTTTCACAGCATATTGCACATTTCCATTTCCAAACGGGACCTGGCGCAGTTGAGTTAACAGTTATAAATTGTGTCGTTGTGCTCTATTGTGGACGGTGTGGGGCAAGCTGTGCGTTGGTAATGTAAAATACATGTGCACATTACCGCAGTTCAAGAGAGGAGCAGATTGACTGTGACTTAAACCTCCGTCAATCAGCATGAGCTTTTGTCTAAACACTTCGGCACTCTGGAATATACAGAAACAGGCTCGTGAGATGTAGGTAAGACCATACAATAACATGATGAATGGATAGATCCATTTTGTCCCCCTTTCTTTTCCCCCACTCTGCTAAGACGAAGGGCCCAGTCTTGTATAGCATTATCCCCGTCCATTCTTCAGAAAGTTTACGGCCTACACATGGAGCATATGTCTATTGAAAGGGTGGCACCATGCAAGGCAGGCACAGATGGAGTCAGCCTCCCCATCAATGGGCGGACAATGGGGAATGGAAATCAAGGTTAAAGGGTGCATCCAACTCCATTTAGCCAACACAAAAGGTGCTTGTAGGAGGCGAGCTGAGGGGAGGGCCGTTGTGGTGGGGGAACATGTCACAGGCGATAAAGCAGCATCCTCAGCTGGCCACTCCGTCACCAGGGCGATAGAGACACACTGACACGGGGCTAGACACCCCGACCTGCTCCTCTCACAAGAGGAAGACCCCCTCTCCTCTTGCACTCTCTGAGCTTAGATTTTTAGCGACTGAGTACCTTTATGTTCACCAATGAGCACAAGGAAAGCATTTGTTTTTTGTTTGTGTTTATGTTCGCTTACAGTCCGTTGGATTTGCGGTCAATATGGTCTCATTAAAATATGTCAAAATGGCTGACATATTACTATGTCACATCTGTTGTAGTAGAAGTAGCTGTCGTGACTTTGGTCCTTGTCTTGTTGTCGTGGCCCAGCACAGCCAAACAGTTTTTTACCCTTTTCACAAGTTGCTCTAGCCTTGTGCCGTATCCATGGCGACCCGTTGTAAATAAATGAATTAATAGAGGAAGAGAATAAAACCAGAAAGGAAATGTCAAAATGCACATCCTGTTGTAGAGGCGGATGCTTTGCTTTGAACGTCGCACTAAGGAGACTTATAAAACAGTGTGCATTGGTTAAAGACTGGCAATTTCACTCTCATTAAAAATAACAACGCCCCATGTGCTCATGTCGAGTTCACACTACTAGCCTACTACCAAGCTGCTGTGCCAACTGTTAGAGTATGCTTCCGTACTTCCATCCTACCCTGAAAAGTACATGTCTGAGTTATGAAGAAAAAGCCAGGCTACATGAACGTTAGTGTGGTCCCTTGAAAAGACCTTGTGGTGCTAAAAAGAATGACAACTCCTCGTTCAGCGAAACCAGTGAATACAATTCTTTAATCATGTGTCCCCAAATGCCATGTAGGTTTGACATTACAATAATGTAATGAAACATGCATTTTTAATAGTAATGACCTGGTCACGGGCCTAGTTTGACATGCATACTCTTATTAATTTAACCCTGTGTCTAAATTACTATTATCCTTCATTTGATCAGTTTCTCCACGCTCGCTAGCTGATGACAGCGGTCTGCTGAAAGATGGCTAAGTGTAATGAGTTCTGAGATGACCCCTGACCCTCACGTCATTGCCAGCTGAGGGCAGCCCCATCCTTCCCTTCAGGTCTCCTGTCTCTACGAACAACCATTTCCTTATTTCCCCCTACAATGAAGCTGTCACGCCAGTGACCCTCCTGTTATACAACCGTGTACAGCTCTCTCTCTCTCTCTTCCTAGTCATCTCACCTCACACCTCCTCTGAACCAATTTACCCCAGTTTCCCTCCCTCCCTCCCTCCCTCCCTCCCTCCCTCCCTCCCTCCCTCCCTCCCTCCCTCCCTCCCTCCCTCCCTCCCTCCCTCCCTCCCTCCCTCCCTCCCTCCCTCCCTCCCTCCCTCCCTCCCTCCCCAATAAACAAATAAACAAAACCTCCTCCCTCTGCCCAGCCACGTGCCCATCCAGAGGTGAGGTGAGTGGGGCGTGGGGTGATGAACAGTGACAGTCTCAGATCTAATGCAGGGAGACATAGTTACAGTATGTATGGCCAGCCCATTCCTACAGCCTCATCCCAAACTAAAGAGTCTCCTTCTCTCTCTTTATCTGTACAGATGTAGGATCTTAATGATCACTCTGTTGCAGGAGAACTTTGCTGCAATGCAGAACATGTCAAACGTGTGGTGTACTTGAGGTTTACAACGGCTTTCGTTTAGAAATTTTGGTTTAGAAATTTCAGACTTGTTTTTCCCTTACGAAAAATACAAAAATATATGCTGCAAACTGGCTAAAATTAAGATCCTACAGCTGACATCTGTTGGGCTTCAGCTTCATGTTTAGGTGAGCAAAATGAGAGCTTAACCACCCCATCGCCATGCTTCCCCCCCAGTCAACAGCACAAAAGCTTAGCCCAGTGAGCCTGTGCTCTGCACTCTGGCCTTTATTTCCCCCAACATATGAGTCCAATTAGAAGGCAAAGCAGTCGTACCGGAAGAAGACTACGTCCAGTCACAGCCGTGTTGTGGAAGTCTTCCACCTCACCGGTTCCCATGGCTGCTTTTTCCAGAAGAAAATAGATCCACTGGAAGCCAATTGAAGCCAATTGACGTCCCCTGGACAACATGAAGCATAAGTAGAGGCTGTTAACAAATCAGCATGTGATTATGGTAATATATTGCCGTGATGATGATTACACATGTATGTGCATTAGAGAGAATTAGAATACAGAAGTAAACATTTCTTCCCAATGAATATGCCTGTACAGGCTACCATGCACATTCAGAGGAGTGGAGAAATAGTTTAGGCTTGGCTGAACAGGATGCTTCCAGGGAATATAACTGCTATTTCAAGCGAGGATATAAATTAAAAAAGGTGTAGAGCATGAATAATAAAAACCTAAACCCAATCACCACACACACACACACACACACGCACGCACGCACACACACACACACACACGCACGCACGCACGCACGCACGCACGCACGCACGCACACACACACACACACACACACACACACACACACATTCAGTTATTTTATCCTCGTGGGGTCCTAAATTTGATCTCCATTCAAAATCTTTTCCTTAGCCCTTACCCTAACCTTAATCATAGACCTAACCCTAAAATAGCCTTTATCCCCAAATGTCAGAATTTTCCTTGTTTTACTATCATTATGAGAACTTCTGGTACCTACAAGGATAGTAAAACAAACAAACACACATACACATACTGACTGCCAGCACTCTGGTCCAAGCCTCTGTCTAAATTCATCCAATTTGCAGCTTGTCCAATCCTCCCCCTTCAGCAACTACCCAATCAATCCAGACTTTCATCCTAAATGACATCTCCCTTAACAAATTAGGGCTAATGCAATAACCATCAGAATGTCATTACATCGGTCAGCCCACACCTTGATTACCCAGCATGCCACTCAGCACCTGGACCACGCGGCAGGACTGTGTGGACAGTAATGAAAGAGGTTCACCATGTGGTCCTGGTCAAGACCCAAGCTCTGACCACGACCAACTGTTCACTGTACTTACACAGCTAATGGAATGGACCGGGGAGATTATAATAAGATCACGTTGACACTGTTGTACATTCTCCTCATGCGACATCAACAACTAATGACAGGCCTTCATCTCATCATCTTCCACTTCAGCCAGGAATAGAGTGGAGCATATTATTGAAACGGGTGCCATCCATTTTTGGCCGGTGATCTGGCTGCCGATCATCGTGCCACTGTGCAGCACGGAAATCTCATTAGATGCTGTCCTCCCGACATTAGACACAGATGATGGCCCGCTCTTTCTTTCTTTCTTTCTTTCTTTCTTTCTTTCTTTCTTTCTTTCTTTCTTTCTTTCTTTCTTTCTTTCTTTCTTTCTTTCTTTCTTTCTTTCTTTCTTTCTTTCTTTCTTTCTTTCTGTCTGTCTGTCTGTCTGTCTGTCTGTCTGTCTGTCTGTCTGTCTGTCTCTCTCTCTCTCTCTCTCTCTCTCTCTCTTTCACTCTCTCTCTGTCTCTCTCTCTCTGTCTCTCCAAGAGAAGCCTTGAGACGAGTCTACTACTCCTGCCATCCTGTAGCCAGCCCACTCTTCTTTCCTCCTCCTCCTCCTCCTCCTCCTCCTTTTCTTCCCCTTCCTACTTTACCATTTCCGAACTGACACCAGATGGTGTTTTAATAAAGTCCAGTAGGAATATGACTGTGAGTAAACAACACAACACATGCCAACTCAGTAATTGCTGGGCACTATTACAACCCCTGTGCCTGGCGAAGCCTAGGAGAGAGGGAGGGAGGGAGAGATGGAAGGAAGGAGGGGGGAGAGATGTACACCTAGCGGCTGGAGCCAAAAGAGCGCAGCTGCTGCAGGAGCACGGAGGACACAGGGAGTGAACAGGCTGAGGCCAGGCCAGGAGTGGTCGTGCTGGGCTTGGGCTTGGTTGGGCTTCAGGCTCCAGGCCTACTGCTCGGCCCCAGCCCAGGCTCCAGCCACGGCGTCCACCACTGACACAGGGCCAACTCGGCACCGCCTCAAAGGTCAGGAGTGGTGAGGAGGCAGAGAAGACTGAGAATCAGAAAGCTGCTTCAGTTATTCTCCTCTACTCTCTGTTTTTCTAAGGATTGTTTTTATTCTACCTTTCTTTTACTCTACCTTTCTCTTTTACTCCTCTACCTCTCTTTTACTCTACAACTCTCTTTTATTCTATCTTTCTCTTTGCTCTAACTCTCTTTTACTCTACCACTCTTTTATTCTATCTTTCTCTTTACTCTACCTCTCTTTTACTCTACTTCTTTTTTACTCTACCTCTCTTTTACTCCACCTCTCTCTTTTATTCTACCTTTCTCTTTTATTCTACCTTTCTCTTACTCTACCTCTCTTTTACTCCACCTCTTTATTATTCTACATTTCTCTTTTACTCTACCTCTCTTTTATGCTATCTTTATCTTTTACTCTAATTCTCTTTTACTCTACCTTCTCTTTAACTCTACCTCTCTTTTACTCTACCTCTCTCTTTTATTCTACCTTCTCTTTAACTCTACCTCTCTTTTACTCTACCGCTCTTTTATTCTACCTTTCTCTTTTACTCTACCTCTCTCTTTTATTCTACCTTGTCTTTAACTCTACCTCTCTTTTACTCTACCTCTCTTTTACTCTACCTCTCTTTTACTCTACCTCTCTCTTTTATTCTACCTTTCTCTTTTACTCTACCTCTCGTTTATTCTACCTCTCTCTTTTATTCTACCTTTCTCTTTTACTCTACCTCTCTCTTTTATTCTACATTTCTCTTTTACTCTAACTCTATTTTACTCTACCTTTCTCCTACTCTACCACTCTCTTTTATTCTACCTTTCTCTTTTACTCCACCTCTTTTTTATTCTACCTTTCTCTTTTACTCTACCTCTCTTTAACTTGACCTCTTTTTTACTCTACCACTCTCTTTTATTCTACCTTTCTCTTTTACTCTACCTCTTTTATTCTACCTTTATATTTTACTCTACCTCTTTTTTACTCTACCTCTTTTACTCTACCTCTCTCTTTTACTCTACCTTTCTCTTTTACTCTACCTCTTTTTTACTCTACCTCTCTTTTACTCTACCTCTCTTTTATTCTACCTTTCTCTTTTATTCTACCTTTCTCTTACTCTACCTCTCTTTTACTCCACCTCTTTATTATTCTACATTTCTCTTTTACTCTACCTCTCTTTTACTCTACCTTCTCTTTAACTCTACCTCTCTTTTACTCTACCTCTCTCTTTTATTCTACCTTCTCTTTAACTCTACCTCTCTTTTACTCTACCTCTCTTTTATTCTACCTTCTCTTTAACTCTACCTCTCTTTTACTCTACCTCTCTTTTACTCTACCTCTCTCTTTTATTCTACCTTCTCTTTAACTCTACCTCTCTTTTACTCTACCTCTCTTTTATTCTACCTTTCTCTTTTACTCTACCTCTCTCTTTAACTCTACCTCTCTTTTACTCTACCTCTCTTTTACTCTACCTCTCTCTTTTATTCTACCTTCTCTTTAACTCTACCTCTCTTTTACTCTACCTCTCTTTTACTCTACCTCTCTCTTTTATTCTACCTTCTCTGTAACTCTACCTCTCTTTTACTCTACCTCTCTTTTACTCTACCTTCTCCTTTACTCTACCTCTCTTTTACTCTACCTCTCTTTTACTCTACCTCTCTCTTTTATTCTACCTTTCTCTTTTATTCTACCTTTCTCTTACTCCACCTCTTTTTATTATACATTTGTCTTTTACTCCTCCTCTCTTTTATTCTACCTTTCTCTTGTACTCTAACTCTCTTTTACTCTACCTCTCTCTTTTATTCTACCTTTCTCTTTTATTCTACCTTTCTCTTACTCCACCTCTTTTTATTATACATTTCTCTTTTACTCCTCCTCTCTTTTATTCTACCTTTCTCTTGTACTCTAACTCTCTTTTACTCTACCTCTCTCTTTTATTCTACCTTTCTCTTTTATTCTACCTTTCTCTTACTCTACCTCTTTTTATTATACATTTGTCTTTTTTACCTACCTCTTTTATTCTACCTTTCTCTTACTCCACCTCTTTTTATTATACATTTCTCTTTTACTCCTCCTCTCTTTTATTCTACCTTTCTCTTGTACTCTAACTCTCTTTTACTCTACCTCTCTCTTTTATTCTTCCTTTCTCTTTTATTCTACCTTTCTCTTACTCTACCTCTCTTTTACTCCACCTCTCTTTTACTCTACCTCTCTTTTACTCTACCTCTCTCTTTTATTCTACCTTTCTCTTTTATTCTACCTTTCTCTTACTCCACCTCTTTTTATTATACATTTGTCTTTTACTCTACCTCTCTTTTATTCTACCTTTCTCTTACTCCACCTCTTTTTATTATACATTTCTCTTTTACTCCTCCTCTCTTTTATTCTACCTTTCTCTTGTACTCTAACTCTCTTTTACTCTACCTCTCTCTTTTATTCTTCCTTTCTCTTTTATTCTACCTTTCTCTTACTCTACCTCTCTTTTACTCCACCTCTTTTTTATTCTACATTTCTCTTTTACTCTAACTCTCTTTTATTCTACCTTTCTCTTTTACTCTAACTCTCTTTTACTCTACCTCTCTTTTATTCTACCTTTCTCTTTTACTCTACCTCTCTTTTATTCTACCTCTCTCTTTTATTCTACCTTTCTCTTTTACTCTACCTCTCTCTTTTATTCTACATTTCTCTTTTACTCTAACTCTATTTTACTCTACCTCTCTCCTACTCTACCACTCTCTTTTATTCTACCTTTCTCTTTTACTCCACCTCTTTTTTATTCTACCTTTCTCTTTTACTCTACCTCTCTTTTACTTTGCCTCTTTTTTACTCTACCACTCTCTTTTATTCTACCTTTCTCTTTTACTCTACCTCTTTTTCACTCTACCTCTCTTTTACTCTACCTCTCTCTTTTACTCTACCTTTCTCTTTTACTCTACCTCTTTTTTACTCTACCTCTCTTTTACTCTACCTCTCTTTTATTCTACCTTTCTCTTTTACTCTACCTTTCTCTTTTACTCTACCTTTCTCTTTTACTCTACCTTTCTCTTTTACTCTACCTCTCTTTCACTCTACCTCTCTTTTACTCTACCTCTCTTTTACTCTACCTTTCTCTTTTACTCTACCTCTTTTTTACTCTACCTCTCTTTTACTCTACCTCTCTCTTTTACTCTACCTTTCTCTTTTACTCTACCTCTCTTTTACTCTACCTCTTTTTTACTCTACCTCTCTTTTACTCTACCACTATCTTTTATTCAACCTTTCTCTTTTACTCTCTCTTTTATTCAACCTTTCTCTTTTACTCTCTCTCTTACTCTACCTCTCTTTTACTCTACCTCTCTATTTCTCTTTTACTCTACCACTCTCTTTCACTCTACCACTATTTTAATCCCTGTATCTTGTTCTATCTATCTCTATCTCAGTATAAATACAGTGTATATCTTTCTTCTCTCTGTCTTTTTTTTCTCTTTCTCTGTCAAACACACATACGCGCACGCCATGCAGGCACACCATTTTAGTCTCATGCAGGTGTCATTACGGGGGTGTTTTTAAGAGCAGGGAGGCACAGCGGTGTTTGCAGAGCTCATGTTCATCATCACACCTCGGGCTCCGCTCTTCTTTCTTCTAGGAAGCATCATATTGTGGAGGTTTCCATGCCTCCCGTGTGCTGTTAACACACCTTGCCACTTGATCCCTTTGGAGGGCCTTCATCACATAATGGTGGAGTCCTTACATGTCGGAAGAGAGCCTGCCATCCCAGGAAGCATCATTAAGTCTGCCGCCTCGAGAAACATCAATCACCAAAATACGTACATCATCCTCCAGCAGCACTCACTCACTGACATCCTCCGATCCACCATTACGTCACCACACACTTGTTGAGTTCTGATGGGATATTACCCGTCTAAAAGCAATGGGGTATTTAGTTTGTTTTCAAACGTACACAAGCACACATACTGTAGTCGTGTTTTTGACATTTGATATCAAAACCTTGACAGGGAAATGTATTCTGCCGTGTTGAAATGCTTGCTTGAATTATGTGAGTTACTGTAACAATCAAGTGTGTTGTCTCACCAATTTATTTTAAAGGGAGCTGGCTCCTTGCTTGAAGCAGAGGGAAAGCATTTCAGAGTGTAGGCCCATTTAGTAAGCTCTTACCAGAGACAATTGATGACAACTACTTTTCAATACAGGTTAAATGACCAGTCGGTCGGTACAACCTTCAAGTTCACCATCAACATGAATTCTAGATGATTCCTAACCTTCTGGTCTAATGCTAATTGAAGCCATAGGGATATTATATATATCTAATTAGGAGCTGTCCTCGGACCTTAGAGGTGAGTTTCATCAACTTAATCATGAGGGCTGTATCAATTATGCAGGGAAGCAGTGACTGGAAAATTCCTTTCTCCAAAAACTTTTCCCAGGAGTAATTATAGTGATGAATTCCACTGCGTTCATACACTGCCACTCATTCCCAGACTTGAGAGGTTAACCTCTCCCTCTGTCTGATTCCAGAACTATTCCGAATTACCCATAGTTTAGAATAATGGAGTTTTAGTGTAGGATTGTCCTGAATCTCCTAAATGGATGATTGTCGGCAAGAAAGAAGTTATGAGCATCCTAACTTAGCAAACAGGCCGCCCGAGGCCATTATCCATAGAAAACATCAAATGCTGTATGACAGGTTTGCTGATAAGCACAAACAACAGTTCGTGTTGAAACACAAATTCTCTTGAACCTCTCGCCAACCCCTTTCTTCTCAAAGAGTTCTGGACCTGGAGAATGTGCCCGATCCCCTCCAGGCAGAGAGAGTTCATCAGGAACAGCAGCAGCTCTGAAAGACTGAAATACGAGGCAAAAGCCTCTGTCCTCTCCCCACATCCAGTTACACGATATCTAGTACACGTCCACATCATACGGATGGTCTCAGTGGGCCCGCCGTGGTTTTAAGCAAACCCACTTTCAGCTCTGGCGATTGGCTCCCAACCTTCCATGCTCTGTCAGAAGGGCCTCAAAGAAGCAGTTTGCCAGCAGGTTTAGGGCCACACCATCAATCTTGAGCGGCTGAGAACGGGAGAGAGGGTGGCAGAGTGGGACTTCTCAGCATCTGAGATGGAGGTTGAAATGGTGGGTTAAGTGGGTCACAGGCCTCGGACCGAAGCGAAGGCAGCTGCCCTCTCAAAGGAGAGCGTCTTCCCACACAGAGCGAACACAGGACTGTCTCTGTGGTGCAGGGATGACAGTTGGTCGGGGACGTTGGAGAGCTAGGCCTGCTGCAGACTGCAGTAGCTTTACACACCGGCCCCATAGTGGCGCTATAGATATGCACAAGTCAGCCAAAAGTTGGCCAAGGAACTTGGATTATTTCATGAACTAAGGAAGCACAAGAGCATTCGGTTGAATCTTTACATGAGCATTTGAGATGCAGGAGCATAATTAAACACCTACTTGATAACATTTAGTGTAGTACTCCATTTTAAATTATAATTAAAAAGCATGCTTACTTTCCCTTTATTGCTGATAAACAACCATGTAATTTTAGCCCTTGAACAGCTGAATACATTTCCTACATCAAAACCAAAACAACAAAGAAAGTGATGATGAATTGCTGATTTTCCTCATCAGTGCAACTCCAATGGGCAATAGACTCTTCTTCCATATTGCCGCAACGTACTCAATCTTATTTTCAAAATGAATGGAAATGCATTTTTTTTGTTGTCATGTCAAGTGAGTGAGAAATATGAGCGCAAATGCATTTAAATATTGCTTTTACACTCCATCTATTTTGAGTGCAATTTCATGGGTCCCCTTTAAAAAAAATGTTTTTCCTTCTGACCTGTTACAGACAGAGACACTAACATGGGTAGGATGCAAGTTAAATTGCACTTGTGACTTATCACATTTTCAATTACCTCTGAAACTGCAGTGAGCAGAGCATGGCTCCCACAACAACAACTTTATTTACTGGGACAAGGGGTATGGAAAAGTGAGATTTAATGAGGTATGTTCAATGGAAGGGAAATGAAACATACAGTACGCAGAGGTGAGGACTCAAGGAAGAATTACAAATGAATGTGAGTAGGTAGGAAATATATGTGTAAACAATGGTAGGTACTAAATTGTAATTACCTATTGAGATATGTTTTTATTCACTCATAATCAGTTTAGGATTTAGGAGTATTGACTGAGCAAGTGTTATTTGTATGAAGGTCATACATCATAATGCTGGGAGAGTATTATGTTGTGACAATGTGCTACGACAGATATATATATATATATATATATATATATATATATATATATATATTGAGAATACATTATAACCTGTAAACCCTGCAAATAGATTCATTATGCAAAAGCTACTCTTGGCTAGTGCATACTTGTTGGTCAATCGTTGTCTGCCAGCATGATAAAATAACGAAAAAGACTTTCCATACGAGAAAATGTGTATACAGCATACCATACGCAAACCAGAAATGTGTATACAGAATACCACACGCTAACCAAAAAATGTGTATATAGCATACCATACCAGCCAGCGGGTTTCTCCACGCATCGCGCCGACAAAAACAAACATCTTTCTGGTAAGAAGAGGGGCGGGGGCGTATGCCTTATGGCTAACGAGACGTGGTGTGATCACAGAAACATACAGGAACTCAAATCCTCCTGTTCACCTGATTTAGAATTCCTCACAATCAAATGTCGACCACATTATCTACCAAAAGAATTCTCTTCGATTATAATCACAGCCGTATATACAGTGCCTTGCGAAAGTATTCGGCCCCCTTGAACTTTGCGACCTTTTGCCACATTTCAGGCTTCAAACATAAAGATATAAGAATCAACAACAAGTGGGACACCATCATGAAGTGGAACGACATTTATTGGATATTTCAAACTTTTTTAACAAATCAAAAACTGAAACATTGGGCCTGCAAAATTATTCAGCCCCCTCAAGTTAATACTTTGTAGCGCCACCTTCTGCTGCGATTACAGTTGTAAGTCGCTTGGGGTATGTCTCTATCAGTTTTGCACATCGAGAGACTGAAATCTTTTCCCATTCCTCCTTGCAAAACAGCTCGAGCTCAGTGAGGTTGGATGGAGAGCATTTGTGAACAGCAGTTTTCAGTTCTTTCCACAGATTCTCGATTGGATTCAGGTCTGGACTTTGACTTGGCCATTCTAACACATGGATATGTTTATTTTTGAACCATTCCATTGTAGATTTTGCTTTATGTTTTGGATCATTGTCTTGTTGGAAGACAAATCTCCGTCCCAGTCTCAGGTCTTTTGCAGACTCCATCAGATTTTCTTCCAGAATGGTCCTGTATTTGGCTCCATCCATCTTCCCATCAATTTTAACCATCTTCCCTGTCCCTGCTGAAGAAAAGCAGGCCCAAACCATGATGCTGCCACCACCATGTTTGACAGTGGGGATGGTGTGTTCATTGTGATGAGCTGTGTTGCTTTTACGCCAAACATAACGTTTTGCATTGTTGCCAAAAAGTTCAATTTTGGTTTCATCTGACCAGAGCACCTTCTTCCACATGTTTGGTGTGTCTCCCAGGTGGGTTGTGGCAAACCTTAAACAGCACTTTTTATGGATATCTTTAAGAAATGGCTTTCTTCTTGCCACTCTTCCATAAAGGCCAGAGTTGTGCAATATACGACTGATTGTTGTCCTATGGACAGAGTCTCCCACCTCAGCTGTAGATCTCTGCAGTTCATCCAGAGTGATCATGGGCCTCTTGGCTGCATCTCTGATCAGTCTTCTCCTTGTATGAGCTGAAAGTTTAGAGGGACGGCCAGGTCTCGGTAGATTTGCAGTGGTCTGATACTCCTCCCATTTCAATATTATCGCTTGCACAGTGCTCCTTGGGATGTTTAAAGCTTGGGAAATCTTTTTGTATCCAAATCCGGCTTTAAACTTCTTCACAACAGTATCTCGGACCTGCCTGGTGTGTTCCTTGTTCTTCATGATGCTCTCTGCGCTTTTAACGGACCTCTGAGACTATCACAGTGCAGGTGCATTTATACGGAGACTTGATTACACACAGGTGGATTGTATTTATCATCATTAGTCATTTAGATCAACATTGGATCATTCAGAGATCCTCACTGAACTTCTGGAGAGAGTTTGCTGCACTGAAAGTAAAGGGGCTGAATACTTTCGCACGCCCAATTTTTCAGTTTTTGATTTGTTAAAAAAGTTTGAAATATCCAATAAATGTCATTCCACTTCATGATTGTGTCTCACATGTTGTTGACTCCTCACAAAAAAATACAGTTTTATATCTTTATGTTTGAAGCCTGAAATGTGGCAAAAGGTCGCAAAGTTCAAGGGGGCCGAATACTTTCGCAAGGGACTGTATTCCCCCCCCAAGCAGACACATCGATGGCTCTGAACGAACTTTATTTGACTCTTTGCAAACTGGAATCCATACATCCTGAGGCTGCATTCATTGTAGCTGGGGATTTTAACAAGGCTAATCTGAAAACAAGACTCCCTAAATTGTATCAGCATATCGATTGCGCAACCAGGGCTGGCAAAACCTTGGATCATTGTCATTCTAACTTCCGCGACGCATATAAGGCCCTGCCCCGCCCTCCTTTCGGAAAAGCTGACCACGACTCCATTTTGCTGATCCCTGCCTATAGAGAGAAACTAAAACAAGAAGCTCCCACGCTGAGGTCTGTCCAACGCTGGTCCGACCAACCTGATTCCACACTCCAAGACTGCTTCCATCACGTGGACTGGGATATGTTTTGTATTGCGTCAGACAACAACATTGACGAATACGCTGATTCGGTGTGCGAGTTCATTAGAACGTGCGTTGAAGATGTTGTTCCCATAGCAACGATTAAAACATTCCCTAACCAGAAACCGTGGATTGATGGCAGCATTCGCGTGAAACTGAAAGCATGAACCACTGCTTTTAATCAGGGCAAGGTGACAGGTAACATGACCGAAAACAAACAGTGCAGCTATTCCTTCCGCAAGGCTATCAAACAATCTAGGCATCAGTATAGAGGCTTAGTAGAATCTCAATTCAACGGCTCAGACACAAGAGGTATGTGGCAGGGTCTACAGTCAATCACGGACTACAAAAAGAAAACCAGCCCAGTCACGGACCAGGATGTCTTGCTCCCAGGCAGACTAAATAACTTTTTTGCCCGCTTTGAGGACAATACAGTGACACTGACACGGCCTGCAATGAAAACATGCGGACTCTCCAACACTGCAGCCGAGGTGAGTAAAACATTTAAACGTGTTAACCCTCGCAAGGCTGCAGGCCCAGACGGCATCCCCAGCCGCGCCCTCAGAGCATGCGCAGACCAGCTGGCTGGTGTGTTTACGGACATATTCAATCAATCCCTATACCAGTCTGCTGTTCCCACATGCTTCAAGAGGGCCACCATTGTTCCTGTTCCCAAGAAAGCCAAGGTAACTGAGCTAAATGACCACCGCCCCATAGCACTCACTTCCGTCATCATGAAGTGCTTTGAGAGACTAGTCAAGGACCATATCACCTCCACCCTACCTGACACCCTAGACCCACTCCAATTTGCTTACCGCCCAAATAGGTCCACAGACGATGCAATCTCAACCACACTGCACACTGCCCTAACCCATCTGGACAAGAGGAATACCTATGTGAGAATGCTGTTCACCGACTACAGCTCGTCATTTAACACCATAGTACCCTCCAAGCTCGTCATCAAGCTCGAGACCCTGGGTCTCGACCCCGCCCTGTGCAACTGGGTACTGGACTTCCTGACGGGCCGCCCCCAGGTGGTGAGGGTAGGCAACAACATTTCCACCCCGCTGATCCTCAACACTGAGGCCCCACAAGGGTGCGTTCTGAGCCCTCTCCTGTACTCCCTGTTCACCCACAACTGCTTGGCCACGCACGCCTCCAACTCAATCATCAAGTTTGCGGACGACACAACAGTGGTAGGCTTGATTACCAACAATGACGAGATGGCCTACAGGGAGGAGGTGAGGGCCCTCGGAGTGTGGTGTCAGGAAAATAACCTCACACTCAACATCAACAAAACTAAGGAGATGATTGTGGACTTCAGGAAACAGCAGAGGGAACACCCCCCTATCCACATCGATGGAACAGTAGTGGAGAGGGTAGTAAGTTTTAAGTTCCTCGGCATACACATCACAGACAAACGGAATTGGTCCACTCACACAGACAGCATTGTGAAGAAGGCGCAGCAGCGCCTCTTCAACCTCAGGAGGCTGAAGAAATTCGGCTTGTCACCAAAAGCACTCACAAACTTCTACAGATGCACAATCGAGAGCATCCTGGCGGGTTGTATCACCGCCTGGTACGGCAACTGCTCCGCCCACAACCGTAAGGCTCTCCAGAGGGTAGTGAGGTCTGCACAACGCATCACTGGGGCCAAACTACCTGCCCTCCAGGACACCTACACCACCCGATGTTACAGGAAGGCCATAAAGATCATCAAGGACAACAACCACCCGAGCCACTGCCTGTTTACCCGCTATCATCCAGAAGGCGAGGTCAGTACAGGTGCATCAAAGCTGGGACCGAGAGACTGAAAAACAGCTTCTATCTCAAGGCCATCAGACTGTTAAACAGCCACCACTAACATTGAGTGGCTGCTGCCAACACACTGACACTGACTCAACTCCAGCCACTTTAATAATGGGAATTGATGGGAAATGATGTAAAATATATCACTAGCCACTTTAAACAATGCTACCTAATATAATGTTTACATACCCTACATTATTCATCTCATATGTATACGTATATACTGTACTCTATATCATCTACTGCATCTTTATGTAATACATGTATCACTAGCCACTTTAACTATGCCACTTTCTTTACATACTCATCTCATATGTATATACTGTACTCGATACCATCTACTGTATCTTGCCTATGCTGCTCTGTACCATAACTCATTCATATATCTTTATGTACATATTCTTTATCCCCTTACACTTGTGTATAAGGCAGTAGTTTTGGAATTGTTAGTTATATTACTTGTTGGTTATTACTGCATTGTCGGACCTAGAAGCACAAGCATTTCGCTACACTCGCATTAACATCTGCTAACCATGTGTATGTGACAAATAAAATTTGATTGGATTTGATTTGATTTAACCAGAAATGTGTATACAGCATAACATACGCTAACTAGAAACGTGTATACAGCATACCATACGCTAACCAGAAATGTGTATGCAGCATACCATACGCTAACCAGACATGTATATACAGCATACCATGCGCGAACCAGAAATGTATATACAGCATACCATACGCTAACCAGAAATGTATATACAGCATACCATACGCTAACCAGAAATGTATATATAGCATACCATACGCTAACCAGAAATGTGTATACAGCATACCATACGCTAACCAGAAATGTGTATACAGCATACCATACGCTAACGAGAAATGTGTACACAGCATACCATACGCTAACCAGAAATGTGTATACAGCATACCATACGCTAACCAGAAATGTGTATACAGCATACCATACGCTAACCAGAAATGTGTATACAGCATACCATACGCTAACCAGAAATGTATATACAGCATAACATACGCTAACCAGAAATGTATATACAGCATACCATACGCTAACCAGAAATGTGTATACAGCATACCATACGCTAACCAGAAATGTGTATACAGCATACCATACTCTAACCAGAAATGTATATACAGCATACCATACGCTAACCAGAAATGTATATACAGCATACCATACGCTAACCAGAAATGTATATACAGCATACCATACGCTAACCAGAAATGTATATACAGCAGCATACCATACGCTAACCAGAAATGTATATACAGCATACCATATTCTAACCAGAAATGTATATACAGCATACCATACGCTAACCAGAAATGTATATACAGCATACCGTATGCTAACCAGAAATGTATACACAGCAATGTATATACAGCAAACCATATGCTAACCAGACAATGTCTATACAGAATACCGTACACTAACCAGACAATATACACTACCGTTCAAAGGTTTGCGGTCACTTAGAAATGTCCTTGTTTTTATATTTTTGGCCATTAAAATAACATCATATTGATCATCAAATTGATCAGAAATACAGTGTAAACACCATTCTCAACGTTAACAGTGAAGAGGCGACTCCGGGATGCTGGCCTCTCAGTTCCTCTGTCCAGTGTCTGTGTTCTTTTGCCCATCTTAATATTTTCTTTTTATTGGCCAGTCTGAGATATGGATTTTTCTTTGCAACTCTGCCGAGAAGGCCAGCATCCCGGAGTCGCCCCGTCACTGCTTACGTTGAGACTGGTGTTTGCAGGTACGATTTAATGAAGCTGCCAGTTGAGGACTTGTGAGGCATCTGTTTAATGTACTTGTCCTCTTGCACAGTTGTGCACTGGAGCCTCCCACTCCTCTTTATATTCTGGTTAGAGCCAGTTTGCGCTGTTCTGTGAAGGGAGTAGTACACAGCGTTGTATGAGATCTTAATTTCTCAGAACAAGAATAGACTGACGAGTTTCAGAAGAAAGTTATTTTTCTGGACATTTTGAGCCTGTAATCAAACCCACAAATGCTGATGCTCCAGACACTCAACTCGTCTAAACAAGGCCCGTTTTATTGCTTCTTTAATCAGGACAACAGTTTTCAGCTGTGCTAACATAATTGCAAAAGTGTTTTCTAATGATCAATTAGCCTATTAAAATGACAAACTTGGATTAGCTAACACAATGTGCCATTGGAACACAGGAGTGATGGTTGCTGATAACCAGACCATATGCATACATCATACCATACGCTAACCAGACAATGTACATACATCATACAATACGCTAACCAGACAATGTACACACATCATACAATACTCTAACCAGACCATATACATAGATCATACCATACGCTAACCAGACAATGTACATACATCATACCATACGCTAACCAGACAATGTACACATATCATACAATACGCTAACCAGACCATATATGGACATCATACCATACGCTAAACAGACAATGTACATACATCATACCATACGCTAACCAGACCATATACATACATCATACCATACACTAACCAGACAATGTACACACATCATACAATACTCTAACCAGACCATATACATAGATCATACCATACGCTAACCAGACAATGTACATACATCATACCATACGCTAACCAGACAATGTACACACATCATACAATACTCTAACCAGACCATATACATACATCATACCATACTCTAACCAGACAATGTACATACATCATACCATACGCTAACCAGACAATGTACACACATCATACAATATGCTAACCAGACCATATACGGACATCATACCATACGCTAAACACACCATGTACATACATCATATAATACGCTAACCAGACAATGTACATACATCATACCATACACTAACCAGACAATATACATACATCATACCATATGCTAACCAGACCATGTACATACATCAAACCATACGCTAACCAGACCATGTACATACATCATATAATACGCTAACCAGACAATGTACACACATCATACCATACGCTAACCAGACAATATACATACATCATACCATACACTAACCAGACAATATACATACATCATACCATATGCTAACCAGACCATGTACATACATCATACCATACGCTAACCAGACCATGTACATACATCATATAATACGCTAACCAGACAATGTATTACAGTATACCATACGCTAACCAGACAATGTACATACATCCTACCATACGCTAACCAGACAATGTACATACATCCTACCATACGCTAACCAGATAATATACATACATCATACCATATGCTAACCAGACAATGGTAGATACAGCAAACCATACGCTAACCAGACAATGTACATACATCATACCATACGCAAACCAGACAATGTAAATACATCATACCATACGCTAACCAGACCATGTACATACATCCTACCATACGATAACCAGATAATATACATACATCATACCATATGCTAACCAAACAATGGTAGATACAGCAAACCATATGCTAACCAGACAATGTACATACATCATACCATACGCTAACCAGACAATGTACATGCATCATACCGTACATGCATCATACCATACGCTAACCAGACAATGTACATACATCATACCCTACGCTAACCAGACAATGTACATACATCATACCATACGCTAACCAGACAATGTACATACATCATACCATACGCTAACCAGGCCATAAATGTACATCATACCATACGATAACCAGACAATGTACATGCATCATACCATATGCTAACCAGACCATGTACATACATCATACCATACGCTAACCAGACAATGTACATACATCATACCATACACTAACCAGACAATATACATACATCATACCATATGCTAACCTGACAATGTACACACATCATACCATACGCTAACCAGACAATGTACATACATCCTACCATACACTAACCAGACAATGTATATACATCATGCCATACGCTAATCAGACAATGTACATACTGTACATCATACCATACGCTAACCAGACCATGTACATACATCATACCATACGCTAACCAGACAACGTACATACATCATGCCATACGCTAACCAGACAATGTATATACAGTATACCATACGCTAACCAGACAATATATATACATCCTACCATACGCTAACCAGACAATGTACATACATCCTACCATACGCTAACCAGACAATGTAAATACATCCTACCATACGCTAACCAGACAATGTAAATGCATCATACCATACGCTAACTAGACAATGTACATACATCATACCATACGCTAACCAGACAATGTATTACAGTATACCATACGCTAACCAGACAATGTACTTACATCCTACCATACGCTAACCAGACAATGTACATACATCCTACCATACGCTAACCAGATAATATACATACATCATACCATATGCTAACCAGACAATGGTAGATACAGCAAACCATACGCTAACCAGACAATGTACATACATCATACCATACGCAAACCAGACAATGTAAATACATCATACCATACGCTAACCAGACCATGTACATACATCCTACCATACGATAACCAGATAATATACATACATCATACCATATGCTAACCAGACAATGGTAGATACAGCAAACCATATGCTAACCAGACAATGGTACATACATCATACCATACGCTAACCAGACAATATACATACATCCTACCATACGCTAACTAGACAATGTACATACATCCTACCATATGCTAACCAGACAATATACATACATCATACCATATGCTAACCAGACAATGGTAGATACAGCAACCCATATGCTAACCAGACAATGTATATAAAGCATACCATATGCTCACCAAACAATGTACATACAGAAACCCATACTCTAACATCTGAACACATCTTCGTGACACAAATATATAAACCATATAGCAACAACGGAGGAAATATGAAGACACAAAGTAAAAGAATGACAGTCAGCCATCTTTAAACAATCCCAATGGAGGATACGCTGTATCCCTTGATCATGTGGAAACAAAGTGCAATAAACAAACTCTGGGAAAAGAGTTCTGTGACTGGTTTCCATCAACCGATTGACTGTGTGTCCTGGTCTGGGCTCCTGGGCTCCAACCACCTCTATTGGTTCCAGATGGGCGGCGACGGAATCCGTCTGAGACTTTAGGAAATATTAAGAAAAAATACCCCAATTTATTGTGGATTACTGTCAGGGAAAAGTTAGGCCCAATTGAATGGCAAAACATAACAATAGAATAGATTCAATTTTCACTGTGTCTGTTTTCTCAAGGATGATGGTCTCACAAGGGCTCAGAGAAGGGTTAGACTCACTGCTGCACTGTCATAAGGCAACTCCACTCACATTTCTATTATGCCACACTGTAAAGAACCACAAACCCACTCCTTCTTTTCTTAATGTACTGGATCCCATTCTGACCTATAGGTTGTGGTTTTAAGGACATTTATTTTGCCACCCCAACACAAATAAACAAAGAAGGGCTGAGGGCACACGATGCTCTAGCACAGTTAAAAATATACCACATAATGAAATGAACCAAGGCATATTTCATTATGAGTGAAAACACGGTCCGTCCACTTATGAAAAGAAAGTTGCGGTCGAGGTTTATTTTCTTCTCAAACAGGGCTAGAAAAAAAGATAAGCATTCAGTGAAAGGCAGGTTAGAGGTAATGTTCGATAATTACAAACCTCAATCATGGAGGTAAGCTGCAAAGCAAACATTGACTTACGGCCTAACCTTTCAACTCACTAATCCTTGCTTTCGGAAGACGTGAACATACAGCGGCCTCTTTCCTGTAGGCTGAAATGTCTTCACAGGACAAAAAGAGAAATGCCAATGGTAGGTAGGCTACGGTGTGGTGTCAGTTATCGGGATGATTAACATCATTCCAACCACCATCTTCAATACTTCCACAATGATGGGAATAATTACTGCTAACACATTTGAAATGACCGTGGATAAGGGGTTTTACTCCAACACATTCCAAAGTGTCTATTATTTTGTCATCAGAGATTTGTATTGGAGGCTGAGGTGATGTTGTTGTTGTCATTGCTGTTGTCACTCTGACATGCCCTGCTCCATGCCAGCTCCTCTGAGCAGCCAGTGTATAACCATGCGGATGTAATTTCACCAGGATGTGTTTTTACCGCAAGTTGGGGGGGGGGGGGGGGGGCCCAAAACAGATCCACACCGCACAGAAACAAACAGAACGAACAAGTGAAAGAAGAAGAAGAAAAGGAAAAGAATCCTCTGGATGAACAAAGTGGCCGCCGACTCAGTGACTCTCCAGCCATATTTCTTTCTTTGATTACAAGATATCGGTGACTCCCAAGGGGCATTGGGAGGCCAGAATGTTTTGCTCGTTACCACATTGGAACGTACTCAATGCTAATGTCAAAAAGCACGCACGCACGCACGTACACGCACACACGCACTCAGGCACACACACTCTCACAGGATACATGTTCACCACTCACACAACGTCTGTGTCCTATTTTGTTTTTATACGCGTTTGAATAGAGCATTTAGTTTCTCTGGGATACCCATTGAGTTGATGCCCAAATCAATGTGAAACCACTAAAATGAATTGTATTGGTACATACAATGTTATGGGGTAAATCAGTCCCTTTTTTATCTCAATCTACTATAATTGCGTTCACAGCCAATTAAATTGACATGTGCATTGGAAACAGACAGCAATTACTATCGGTGGAGAGAGAGAGAGAGAGAGAGAGAGAGAGAGAGGAAGTCCAGTCCACCGAGAAGGATTCTCTTTAAACTGAAGTAGGATTCTTTCAAGCTGCCAAGCACTTCAAGTAAATGAACCCTTCATGAGACGTTTTTTCTGCTCTCCAATCAGGACATTACATTTACACATTTGGGATTAATCCGGATTGAGAGAATTGAGTTGCCCTTCTTTCTGGAGCATAACTTCTTTCTTCCTAGAGAATGTGATACGTTTTAAGGGAAGAAAATAGATAAGTGATAATACTTTGTTGTGACACTCTCCTCCATGTTACTCTCCTCCATGTCTCTCTCCTCCATGTCTCTCTCCTCCATGTCTCCCTCCTCCACATTTCTCTCCTCCATGTTTCTCTCCTCCATATTTCTCTCCTCCATGTTTCTCTCCTCCATGTCTCTCTCCTCCACGTTTCTCTCCTCCATGTTTCTCTCCTCCACATTTCTCTCATCCATGTCTCTCTCCTCCACGTTTCTCTCCTCCACATTTCTCTCCTCCATGTCTCTCTCCTCCACATCTCTCTCCTCCATGTTTCTCTCCTCCACGTTTCTCTCCTCCATGTTTCTCTCCCACCCGTTTCTCTCCTCCACGTCTCTCTCCTCCACGTCTCTCTCCTCCTTGTCTCTCTCCTCCATGTCTCTCTCCTCCATTTCTCTCCTCCCCGTTTCTCTCCTCCACGTCTCTCTCCTCCTTGTCTCTCTCCTCCATGTCTCTCTATTCCATGTCTCTCTCCTCCTTGTTTCTCTCCTCCAAGTTTCTGTCCTACATGTCTCTCTCCTCAATGTCTCTCTCCTCCACGTTTCTCTCCTCCATGTCTCTCTCCTCCACGTTTCTCTCCTCCACATTTCTCTCCTCCATGTCTCTCTCCTCCACATCACTCTCCTCCATGTTTCTCTCCTCCACGTTTCTCTCCTCCATGTTTCTCTCCTCCATGTTTCTCTCCTCCCCGTTTCTCTCCTCCACGTCTCTCTCCTCCACGTCTCTCTCCTCCTTGTCTCTCTCCTCCATGTCTCTCTCCTCCATTTCTCTCCTCCATGTTTCTCTCCTCCCCGTTTCTCTCCTCCACGTCTCTCTCCTCCTTGTCTCTCTCCTCCATGTCTCTCTATTCCATGTCTCTCTCCTCCTTGTTTCTCTCCTCCAAGTTTCTGTCCTACATGTCTCTCTCCTCAATGTCTCTCTCCTCCACGTTTCTCTCCTCCACATCTCTCTCCTCCACGTTTCTCTCCTCCAAGTCTCTCTCCTCCACGTCTCTCTCCTCCATGTCTCTCTCCTCCACGTTTCTCTCCTCCATGTCTCTCTCCTCCACGTTTCTCTCCTCCATGTTGCTCTCCTCCACATTTCTCTCCTCCATGTCTCTCTCCTCCATGTCTCTCTTCTCCACGTTTCTCTCCTCCACGTTTCTCTCCTCCATGTTTCTCTCCTCCATGTCTCTCTCCTCCATGTTTCTCTCCTCCATGTCTCTCTCCTCCATGTCTCTCTCCTCCACATTTCTCTCCTCCACATTTCTCTCCTCCATGTCTCTCTCCTCCACGTTTCTCTCCTCCATGTTTCTCTCCTCCACGTTTCTCTCCTCCCCGTTTCTCTCCTCCACGTCTCTCTCCTCCACGTCTCTCTCCTCCTTGTCTCTCTCCTCCATGTCTCTCTCCTCCATTTCTCTCCTCCATGTTTCTCTCCTCCCCGTTTCTCTCCTCCACGTCTCTCTCCTCCTTGTCTCTCTCCTCCATGTCTCTCTATTCCATGTCTCTCTCCTCCTTGTTTCTCTCCTCCAAGTTTCTGTCCTACATGTCTCTCTCCTCAATGTCTCTCTCCTCCACGTTTCTCTCCTCCACATCTCTCTCCTCCACGTTTCTCTCCTCCAAGTCTCTCTCCTCCACGTCTCTCTCCTCCATGTCTCTCTCCTCCACGTTTCTCTCCTCCATGTCTCTCTCCTCCACGTTTCTCTCCTCCATGTTGCTCTCCTCCACATTTCTCTCCTCCATGTCTCTCTCCTCCATGTCTCTCTTCTCCACGTTTCTCTCCTCCACGTTTCTCTCCTCCATGTTTCTCTCCTCCATGTCTCTCTCCTCCATGTTTCTCTCCTCCATGTCTCTCTCCTCCATGTCTCTCTCCTCCACATTTCTCTCCTCCACATTTCTCTCCTCCATGTCTCTCTCCTCCACGTTTCTCTCCTCCATGTTTCTCTCCTCCACGTCTCTCTCCTCCACGTTTCTCTCCTCCACGTTTCTCTCCTCCACGTTTCTCTCCTCCATGTTTCTCTCCTCCACGTCTCTCTCCTCCACGTTTCTCTCCTCCACGTTTCTCTCCTCCACGTTTCTCACCTCCACGTCTCTCTCCTCCACGTTTCTCTCAACGTTTCTCTCCTCCACGTTTCTCTCCTCCACATCTCTCTCCTCCACGTTTCTCTCCTCCACGTTTCTCTCCTCCACGTCTCTCTCCTTCATGTTTCTCTCCTCCACGATTCTCTGCTCCACGTCTCTCTCCTCCACGTTTCTCTCCTCCACGTTTCTCTCCTCCACGTTTCTCTCCTCCACGTTTCTCCCCTCCACGCTTCTCTCCTCCATGTTTCTCTCCTCCACGTTTCTCTCCTCCACGTTTCTCTCCTCCACGTTTCTCTCCTACATGTCTCTGTCCTCCACGTCTCTCTCCTCCACGTTTCTCTGCTCCATGTCTCTCTACTCCATGTTTCTCTCCTCCATGTCTCTGTCCTCCACGTCTCTCTCCTCCACGTTTCTCTGCTCCATGTCTCTCTACTCCATGTTTCTCTCCTCCATGTCTCTCTCCTCCACGTCTCTCTCCTCCACGTTTCTCTGCTCCATGTCTCTCTCCTCCACGTTTCTCTCCTCCATGTCTCTCACTTCCATGTTTCTCTAAACACAAAGCAGATGTGTAATCAGTTTTGGACTAATTGTTGATATGGGTGTCTGCATCCTATGAAACAGTACATTTTCCCTCATGACCAGTACAAGGGATTAGGAAAAACAACAGCATTCAAAAGCGCTAGTGTCAAAGTCAATTCTGAAAGCCTATTTTTCCGCAATGACAAACCAACAAAACCCACTTATGAAACGGAAGGCATGGTTTCAGTCAAACGCTATCAGAGGTTTTCTCAGAACCTAGACAAATAGATTTTTTGTAGTGACATGCGATGCCCATAGAAGACAGTTGCACAACGAGGTTAGCCTCTCTGTAGATTTACACAAACTGTGAACCACACTCCCAATGAATCACACTTATCATTGCCTGCATCACTCCTGCCACTCAGAACATTTGGCATTCCTCAACTGTGCATGTGCATGCATACGTGCATGTGTGCATACGTGCGTGTGTGTTTGTCTAGGGCCGATGCTGCTCACTGAGTGTGTGAGCAGGCGAGCAGTGAACATCTGTCCCAGCTCCAGTCAGCAACGAGAACTCTTCACAAGCCCCTGCTCCTGAAACCTGCTCTTCTGGAAGACTCCTCTGGCAAGACTAAATGTTTACTAGTGCAATACAAAACACACCCAGACATACACATGCATGCGCAGCCACATAGACAGACACACGGAATGACATACACACGCGAATACACACAAAGAAGGCCTGCATGCATACACATGTACACACATACATACGTACAAACGGATACCCACATACACGCACAAATACACACTCTTGTACACTCTCAGACAGACAGAAACATCATTGAATGTTTTTAGTGGTGTCACGTTAGGTTACATTTCTCGTTGCCTCCAGCAGGCCAGCCATGCCACTGAGCATTCTGGGATTGGGTTAGTTGACCAATGGGGCAGCTTGACAACAGGAAGTACAGTGAAGAGATATGGAACCCTTTTAAAAAGGCTGTGCCAAAAAAAATACAAAAACAACATTTGAGTATATTTAGTACAGTTTTATTTACAAGGATGTTGTTTTAAATATGTTTTATAATTGGAGAGAAGTTCTGCGGAGGTCCATCCTCCATTTTCTCCCTAGCGCTCGCTACCTTTACTGATCTTCATGTAATATCTGTTTTTACTGCCCTCCATATTCTACCTGTGGCTGTGTTGAAACAGACTGAGACGGTACAGTCAACAGCAGAAGCTAACATAGATTCTTGAGCTAACATGGAATTGTCAAAAAATTGTTTGGAGATGTGCTCAAGCCACAATTACCTACTTGAAACATACAGCACAAATTCGAACACATTCCTGAGGTTTATTGGGGCCAATTGCATTAAAGCACATTATTAAGGAATGTACACATCCATGAGCATTCCATATTTAAGTTCTGCCAACTAAGATTCATGGGTCTCTATAGACTTAATTAATGTAGTTACACAGAACATTTGTGAGCACATAACACACAGGATAAAGGGGAAAGGGACAGTATTATCTGAAATGGTTTTGATTCATAACAGGAAAAATGCAGTTGAATCATTGACTATCACGAGGCCTATCGGTAAATGTAATCCACAAACACATCAAGCGACAGGGCGCTGGCTACATGCCAGGAAACATAATATAAAAATGATCATGATAATAATCCCTTCCACCATTCATCTAAAGTGACAAAGCACCACAGACAGTAGTCCCACCAAATCCCCATGCTATCTCTTAGCTAAATGTCTCTGTCTATACAACATCATCTTAGATAAGAAGGTGACACTGTCACTCCAGCCCGGGCAAATACCCTAGAAGGGGCGATGTGCACAGGCGTCTGTATAATGCTAATTTTCATTGTTGTGATAAACCTAAATGGGCTAGGGAGCAGCCCTGAGGCCAAGGGTCGGAGTGACAGGGGGGGGGCTCAGTGGATATTACCGTTATGCTTTGTGACAGCGTCATGTCACTGTCAGTCTCCTGGTAGCCGAGGCTTGATGGCGATGGGTATAACTCGGAGCAAATGTCAACGATGAATCCGTGTTGACAGTGCTGGATTCAAGGGCACATTGAACGATTGGGAAAACTTTACTCATTGACTTGTAGTAATTATCCAAGGCTATTGTCACTGGTGGCTGCTGGTGGCTGGTGGCTATCAAATGACTGCAGACCAAGCTGAGCTCTTTTACCTGTAACTCTACACATAATGGCAACCAAGGAGATATTTATACAACTTTAATTTGTGCACTATCAAAACGTTTCCAGCAACACTGGAACACTTGTTCTTAAGGCTAATAGAAACGCACTTCCTACAGTATGACAACTGTTCCTGCTAAAACTCGTTCTGACACAAGACGTCATTGTACCTCTAATTACTAACATAAACCGTCTGTATTTGTTTATAAATCTATATTTTTGAAGTGATAGAGCAATATTTCATAGCATGGATATTCTCTCCAGGTCGAGTAAAAAACAAAGGCCTTAACACTGGTCAAGGCCTTTGTTTTCACCTTTCTCTCCTCCCACTGTGTTCCAGGTGACATTCAGCTCCGTGACACTAGGTGGCGCTTCAACACAGTCCTCTCCTCCTCATGCCTCACCATCACCCATCACACTCTATTCACACTCAAAAGATAACAAAAAACCCAACCTTACTCCATAAAAACAGAGAGAAAAGAGAAAGAGACAGAGAGTGGAGAGAGAGATAGAGAGAGAAATACAGAGGAGAGAAAGAGACAGAGAAAGAGAGATGAGAAAAGAGACAGAGAGAGAAATATAGAGGAGAGAACGAGACAGAGAAGGAGAGGAGAGAAAAGAGACAGAGAGGAGAAATATAGAGGAGAGAAAGAGACAGAGAAAGAGAGAAGAGACAGAGAGAGAGGGAAATATAGAGTAGAGAACGAGACAGAGAAAGAGAGAAGAGAAAAGAGACAGAGAGAGAGAAATATAGAGACAGAGAGAAAGTGGACAGAAAAGAGACAGAGAGAAAAGAGAAAGAGCGAGAGGGGGAGGAGAGAAAAGAGAGATAGAGGGGAGAAGAGAGACAAGAGAGAGAGGAGAGAAAAGAGAGATAAAGAAAGAGAGAGAGAGAGAGAGAGAGAGAGAGAGAGAGAAGACGCCGGCTTCAGGTTACCGACCTTTCTCTTGTTCATTTGATATTCATCAGCTTTGAAATTAACCCCCATCTTCCACCGACACCCCCCCAACATCCCAGATACACGTGGCCCGAGCCTGATTTCAATCGCCATTTCTATTGTGTCTCTTTCAGGGCCGAGCAGCCGCACGTATGGCCTGTACCAATGCTCCTCTGTTCCAGGGGAGTAGAGCCAGAGTGGTGATGGGGGTCAGGTTGCAACACAATACAAGCGGAGAGAGAGAGAGAGAGAGAGAGAGAGAGAGAGAGAGAGAGAGAGAGAGAGAGAGAATAGGATCAGTTCTCTGTGGAAGAGACAGGTGATGCTCTGCAACGGCACTTCTTCGGCATGTGGTCAGTTTGTCTGTCTGTCTGTCCGTCTGTCCGTGTGTGTGTGTGTGTGGTAAATACACACCACCAGCAGGCCTAAGGGGTCAGAGTGGAGCAAAACAGAATCACACACTGATGTTATGGAGATGATATTTGATAGGGCATTTAAAGTGGGAGTGTAGCTACTGCCAGTCTCTGTATAGTTGAAATGTCAGCCCCTAATGAAATAGCTTCCTTGGTATCAGTTGACTCTCTGTCTGTTATAGCTGACATCATAGTTATTCCAGGAAGTTATTGTGCTTGACTGCAAATGTATGTCCTTTTTTTTTTTTTTTTTTTTTTGGTGCGGGAGATTTTGGATAAGATCCGGGTTTCAGTGGAGCTGACCATCAACATACACACAGACATGTACACAGTGACACACAGTAGATATGTAAATGCAGAGACATACACGCACCCCAACATTTGGATTAGATGAATGTTGTATTGTATTCTGAGGCATAACTTTCACTTTCACTTGGGACGGGGACATGTCACGACATTTTTGCACCCCCCCCCCAGTTTTATCAATGGATTGTGATACAAAACAAGGCAATGGTGTGCTTTAGGACTATGTGGATGCCTCTGAGCGGTCGTGTAGGCTGTTTGGAGTGTTTATCCGATTGGATCTAAAAATGTAGAATAATAATTATGTCCTCCCCACTTCTAGATCCAAAGTTGTGAACCTGATTGTATTGTAGCCAAACACTAATAATTCTGTAGAAATTGCATATCTACTCCTCCACAAAGAGAAGTCTGACTATGTGGTAACATCAATTGGGTGAGTTATAACCCACGACAGCATGAATGATATCATCCAATGCCATATTTCACCACAGCCTTTGTCGCTCTAAGAGTACAGACCCAAATGAGGATGATCTCATGTGAACGACAGACAATCCTGGATCAGACCTGTCTGGCAGAGAGACTCAGCAGGAGAGAGCATTGTCTCTCCTCTCCTCACAATACCTTCTGTTTAAAACGTGCATACTGTATTTGTGTGCGTGTGTGCGTGTGTGTGTGTGTGTGTGTGTGTGTGTGTGTGTGTGTGTGTGTGTGTGTGTGTGTGTGTGTGTGTGTGTGTGTGAGGTGTCCCAGTCGGCATGTGTGTGATGCCCACGGCTGTGCTATGATGAGGCTGAATGGAGAGTGGGAGTGTCCCCGTGTGGCCTCTCCAGTCCAAAAGATGGAGGGGGGAAACCGACAGGGGCGTGGGGCTGGATGGGATGGGTATGTGTGAGTGTGTGTGCATGCATCCGTGCGTGTGTGCTCTTCAGCTGCCTGAGCGTTCCTGTTGACATTAAGCAGCTAAACAGTACCAGCTTGCTGGGGCCCTTAACCTTCCCTTCTCCCAGTTGGGCTAATGAAGTCCTGAAAGGCTTTCTGAGTCCCTCATATGGCTTTGTTTAGGAGTAGCCCCTCTCCTCTGCTCTCCTCTCCTCTTCTACCTCTCGTCCAAGAAAGCATTACCCCATTGAGCCAGACACACAGGCCCTGAAAGACAGGCTAGAGCTAAAGGTGAGGTCATCTCCATTACAAATGGCCCCTCTACAGGAAGTAGGCCGTGTAAAAATATCAACATTAAACGGTGCTGGTAAAGGGAGAGGGAAGGAGGGAGAGAAAGAAAAAGAAAGTACAGGGATTATTTCTCAGCAGTGGGAGAATTTAAATCCCCCCATCGCCTTTTGCGTACGTGTAATGGCACTTCATTTTAATTTTATGGTTTGTGTGTACTCCGTATGTGCAGTAGTCTATTGAGAGAGTGAGAGAGAGAGAAAGAGAGAGAGAGAGAGAGAGAGAGAGAGAGAGAGAGAGAGAGAGAGAGAGAGGCACGCATACATGGCAAATAAAACAGCTGTGGTGGCAATTGAATTTGTATTCACACTAAAGTAGGCTAACCCAGTTAAAAGTCAGAAATCCAATAGCAGAAGCTGATAATGGTGTTGAGGCAGCCTCCTGGGGTGCTAGGACGCTCCTCTCCTTCAACACGTTTCCTGGCTCTATATCGTGTTTTAAAGGATTAATAATACATCACACCGGTTAAGGCCATATTTATATCAGATTCAGGGATCTTACAGCAGGGGAAAGCATCAAGAGATGGCTGTGTTGTTCTTTTAGATTACTACTGTACTCTCCCCGACGTTGGCTTTGGCTGTTCCTATTTCTTCCTTATTGGTTCGGAGACAGAGAATTCTATTACAGTACATATTTGGCTTGTTAAAGTCGGACTCTCTTCTCTACTTTTTTTCAGAGAGTGTGTGCATTTTGTCCGATTTGTATTTTTTTTTAACTAACTTTTTGCCCCTTCCCCTCAATCTCGAGGAGAAAGGCATGTTTTCATAAAAGCCTAAGAGCTGAGAAATGACAAGTCCCCTGCCTTTGTTATTGGAATATATTGACTCCCTTGGTTCATTGAGTTTTTATTACAGACCTGAGGTAAAACAACTGTCAGCAAACAGGGAGACATTTGTTTCAGCCATTTGCTTTGGAACATTTGAATCTTGGACATTTCTGTTTTCCGTTTGTGTGTATATGGGAGTGTGTGTGTGTTGTAAGTAGGAGAGGTGGTGGTGGAGGGGTGGATTAAAAAGAGGAAGGAGGGTGGGAGCGATGTGGTGGGTCTGGCCTACCAAAGTCATCCTGCAGAAGGAGCCTGCAGCTCCACCTCCAGCCTCAGCCTCAGCTCCACCTCCAGCCTCAGCTCTACCTCCAGCCCCAGCTCCACCTCCAGCCTAAGCTCCACCTCCAGCTCCAGCCTCAGCTCCACCTCCAGCCTCAGCTCTACCTCCAGCCCCAGCTCCGCCTCCAGCCTCAGCTCCAGCCCCAGCTCCACCTCCAGCCCCAGCCTCAGCTCCACCTCCAGCCCCAGCCTCAGCTCCACCTCCAGCCCCAGCCTCAGCTCCACCTCCAGCCCCAGCTCCACCTCCAGCCCCAGCTCTACCTCCAGCCCCAGCTCCACCTCCAGCCCCAGCCTCAGCTCCACCTCCAGCCCCAGCCCCAGCCTAAGCTCCACCTCCAGCCCCAGCCTCAGCTCTACCTCCAGCCCCAGCTCCACCTCCAGCCCCAGCCTCAGCTCCACCTCCAGCCCCAGCCTCAGCTCCACCTCCAGCCCCAGCCTCAGCTCCACCTCTCCAGCCCCAGCCTCAGCTCCACCTCCAGCCCCAGCCCCAGCCTAAGCTCCACCTCCAGCCCCAGCCTCAGCTCCACCTCCAGCCCCAGCCTCAGCTCCACCTCCAGCCCCAGCCTCAGCTCCACCTCCAGCCCCAGCCTCAGCTCCACCTCCAGCCCCAGCCTCAGCTCCACCTCCAGCCCCAGCCTCAGCTCCACCTCCAGCCCCAGCCTCAGCTCCACCTCCAGCCCCAGCCCCAGCCTAAGCTCCACCTCCAGCCCCAGCCTCAGCTCTACCTCCAGCCCCAGCCTCAGCTCCACCTCCAGCCCCAGCTCCACCTCCAGCCCCAGCCTCAGCTCTACCTCCAGCCCCAGCTCCGCCTCCAGCCCCAGCTCCACCTCCAGCCCCAGCCTCAGCTCCACCTCCAGCCCCAGCCTAAGCTCCACCTCCAGCCCCAGCCTCAGCTCCACCTCCAGCCCCAGCCTCAGCTCCACCTCCAGCCCCAGCCTCAGCTCCACCTCCAGCCCCAGCCTCAGCTCCACCTCCAGCCCCAGCCATACCCCGGCCACCATGGTGGTCTTTTCATCCAGCATGCTGCAGCAGCATCTGCCAGTGGAGCGAGGATTGAAGAGCAGCTGTAGCTGGCCCAGTGCTGGGGTACACACGCTGGGGCTGGAAGAGGGTCCAGAGAGCCACAGCTTTCCTCCCGTTAGCCAGGAGCCAGCGCCCAGCCAGAGATGCCATCTGATACAAGTCTATCATAATGAAAGTCCAGCATGGGGCTAAATGAGTTTCCACCTCCGCCGCGCGAGGGGCTAATGACAAAACAGCCCCCCATGCTCTGGGGCCACCGCTAGGTTTAGTCAGGGCATATGGCACTTGCCAAAACTGCCTGGCTCCTCTGCGGAGGGAGAGGAGGCTCTTCAGTTAAAGGCACAGTAGCTTCCGGTCGACACCGCCGCCACCAAGTCAAGTCAACATACACAGGCCCTGCCACATGGAGAAACCGTCACTAAGCAACACAACAACAGTAGCAGAAGCAACACTGCAGCTACTGCTGTGGCATTATTTCTGGGCCCTTAGTTGAAGGTCTGATAGCTGGATTTTAATGCATGTCTGACACGGGCGGAAATCTGTAATAGCTTTTGTAGATTTATATTAATTTTCTGGATTTAATGTGTCTTAAATGGCAGGCGATCAACACAGGAAACAAAGTGGTTGTTAAGGATTGTGGAGGGGGTGGGAGCTTAACACACTACATTCTCATAGCTTACTTTATGGTCCCCAAGTTATCCAAATTAGCTTAAAGGATTGATAATTCTTCACTAATATAACACTGTTACTGAGCCCCTAAACTGTGACTTGTCTTTTTCTGGTTTTGTCAACCACTAAATAGGGGCTCGGTTGTGGAAATTAAAACAAAATCGCATAACAAGGCATTTTAATTTGATTAATTCATTGTTGTGTTTCGATGCCGAGCAAAGGCAATCCATGACGGTTCTACATTATTGGTTCCACTGACTAATGTCAATTTCCTGCACAATAACATCACTAAAAAACTGCCTCAGAGCGAGTTTCGCCTTGAAATCACAGGCAAGTCAAAGCCAAGGGGGGAACAAATAACCTTGTCTTAATTCCACTATGAGGCTACTGGTGGCTGCTCTGGCTACAACTTTAACCGGGATAATTGGATGACGGATGTTCAGAACTTAATTTAGCCTTCATTTTCCTTTGTGTGGCAGGCAGTTGAGGGCATGGCCATTTGTTAAAGACAAACGCTGAAAAAATACCCTTATAAAATTAGCTCTTAATCTACAAACTCAAGGCCGCTCCACCTGAACACACACCACAAACAACCAGGATACCTACAATGGAGAGCAATCTTTGAAAATTGTCTGCAAAGACAACTTCCCCTTTATGTCAGGAAGGGTACACATCGGGATAGAGAATACTGACTTGAGAGAATCCTGACTTTAGCCTCATTCCAAACCTGAGTGAGTGAAGCAGGCCTGAACACCATGCAGTGAAATGAACCATTGAAGCCCCCCACACTGACACGTCTGGGCCCCGCTGTTACTAGGTCTCCCCACCATAACCAGGGCTGGCATCAATAACCCAGTGTACAAATTAGACCTTCGTCAGCGGGGTGTGAGGCTGCAAGGCTGCAGTGCGGCTGGATGCAGTCTGGAGCTCCATGTGTCGGAGTCCCTCTCTAGCTTCCTCGTTCCTTCACCCCACTCTACTTCCCCCTTGGAGCGGGTGATTGCTTGCAGCTGGGGCGCATTGAGAACATTTTAATATTATGCAGAAGATTAGAGCAAACTAACTACATTATTCTCCAATTACGTTCATTTCATCCAACTGATGTCTCTATTTCCTTCCTTTTCCCTCGATTAGCTTAATGCGAAAATTGGAATGCGCTTAGGCCTCGTTCCGATTGTTCCACGGCTGCCTATTATTTCACACCGAACCATTAAAGAGAATCATCTTTTATTGCAACTGTAAATAAAACGATTAGGGGCAGATCCAGCCGAGGAGGCTGGGGAGATTTCATTTTCGGGGATCTGCTTATCAACATTCTTGGAAGGTTTGGTGGAGCTCGGCAGAGGCTCTATATTTCCCCTAAACCCCCCTCCGATCCGAAGCCGCATTATGGTGGCAAATCTCAGTTTTTTAAGGAATTGCTATGCATCCTTGTCATAAATAAACACATCAATTAGGTTTACTAGGAACGTACGCCTTCTAACAACCAACGCGGGTTCAAATCGCTTCGTCTCACACGCCTAAGCCCCGCTTAATATCCCGCAAAGCCGTGCACCAATTATTAGAAGTACACAAGTATTGTCAGTGGATGTTGCGGATGCACTGAGGTATGGTAATGCTATCTGGGGAGAGGAGTGGAAGGAGAAAAGCCCTCATGTAAGTCTACATGTAAAGCTCTTGCCGAGCAGCTAGGCGTCTCATTGAATTGTATATTTTCTAAGCAGAGAAGGGAACACAATATTTCGGAGATGATTTCGGATCAGAACACCATGGCCTTTTCCCATGCGGCGTTATCCCTACTTAATTCTCTATGCATGCAACAAGTTCATTATCCACACAAATTACACTGCTCACCCATTTGCTCCAGGGACAGCAGGAATACTTGGGATATACGTGATGTGAAAGAGCCTTACAATGGCTCGAACCGAGCAATGACTACAGAAGTCAACCTGGCAGTGGTTGGTTCCTTTGAGGCCTACTGGATGTTTCACCCCAGTGTATCTTAAGGTAAGTGAGAAAAGAAGTGACATCGGTCCTGCTCTATAGCACAGCATGACATATAACCACCAATGTTTTCCACACAATCTGACAGAGTTCCTTCCTGTCAAAGAAAGATCTCGCCAAAAGGGATGGCTGTATAATAGAATAGTAAACCATTACATTATGGCGGCTGTCACTAGAAGCATCAAGCTTCAACACTGCCAGAGTTAAATGAAAGACGAAGCCAGTGAAATGACGTTCCCTAAGGTAAAGATCCTATTAGATACGATAAATACATCTTCACCATTAATATCCTCTCAAAAGGACTGGATCTTGAAACTGCATTTATATGGCTGGTTGGGTTACTTTCTCTCCCGTTAGCTGACACTGACCCACACTTGATATTTGTAGGAGTTATGAATTGTCCTTGTTAAATAATGAAAAGAAAGGTGTCTATGTGTTATTACATTAACTCATTACACACCATAGTCCACATTTAACATTGCTGTGACATTACATAGAAACCCCTTTGGGCTACGCAAGGCACCCTGTGGAATGTTTGTTTTCTTTTCTCTCTCTCTCTCTCTCTCTGTTGGATTGACTTCTCTTTTGTCGGGGACGCTGAGTGTTGATTTCAGTTGTACAGCAGTTGTTTCGTAGCTAGCAGCGTTGTTTATCCATCCTGGCATTCCTTTGGTCCATTGAACACCGAGGAGGAGAATAAGCACCCCTTCCACACCCCCTCCCCATATCCCAGGGTCCTCTCCTGCTCGGGATGAGTCGAACCAACCATCCAAACCCAAACACCCTCCTGAATACCTGCTCCCAGATCACATTGCAGCAAATCCAGTTAGGAGAGCCATTGGGAGGGATAGTGTTACACAATCCGGAATGGTTTGACCCTTGTAGTGTCATCGTGTACCGGGGCATTGTTCCGCGGAATGTTTGAATATGATGGATCCACAAAGCCTTTTAGGATGTCACGATTGGTCATTTATTAGGGGAATATTTCTCACTGTAAGCAGTGATTTGGTGAGTTAAACATAGCTATAGGTCTTCCTCAGTCCTCTGTGCAACCTGACATTTTGAACATTTCATTGTATTTATTCTTTAAACTATTTTGACCTCGTCCCTATTGGAGTTGGTCAGGTATGATGATGGTCTAACCTTTGCATATGATTGTGATCAAACTTAAACAGATCACAGATCAGGTGATTCCAGAGAAAGCCCCGCTTGACAAGCCTCTTCTGGACTGCATTACCTCCAGTATGTCAGAACAGACTCGCTGTCTACACAACAATACAAGCCATGCAGCCTGCTACGGTGCTCTGTTGAAGTAGTAGGAAATATTGTTTGAGCATGCAGAACAGGACTTGACCATTAATTAATGGAGGGGACTAGGTGACACAGAACAAAGAGAGAGAAAGTGAGAGACAGCACAAGAGAACAAAAGAATGAGAGAGTGAGCGAGAATGGATCGTAGTCCGAACAGAACAGTAGCCGTGAGAATGAGGCCTTCACAGCCATAGCTCTGGGAGGCGAGTGAGTCAAAAGCCACTGGTCTCCCAGTGTGCCCATCCACTTGAATCACATGTGGAGCTCACAGGGGAGAGGAGAGGACAGCCACAGTGGATGAGTGTTAAAAGCACATCAAATGTGTTATGTGGATGAGTATTAAAGCACAGGTCCATTCTCTTTCATGGTTATGTCCTGCCTCAGAGAATGTCAGAACACCCCGACAGTCCAATGATTGAAATGAATGTATGGGTTGGTGTAGTTACAGACCATTATTGTGTTGCATAGTATGCCCTAGCATGTTTAGTATCCTTCTACACGTGTTGATGGCATCTAGTTGGTTTGGATGCTCAGAATATGACATGCCTCTTGACACGCACTTACAGTGGGTTAACCATGGAGGCAAAACAAACCATTGGGAAATGTAATACCAACCACATAAAGAATAAGAACGAAGTAGCAGTTTCAGCGCATTAGTGTCTGCCACAAATATGTTCAATCATACCTAGAACTGACAAGTATTGAAATACCAAAGGCCTTTACTGTAAGTGACTAAAGTAGAATGTGTCTTCAAGTTTAGCAATGGATCACACACAGCTGTTTGATGTCCCTGAGCAAAGCGTTTGGCTTGGCATAGCATGAAGCACTTGTTACAGCCATTAACAAAACGGCTGGGAGAATCACAGTAAATACGCCTGTCTTCTGGGTGCTAGTATTTATAGTGGAAACTTGTGTGAGATCAGTTAAACTCACCCCCTCGTCTCCTCCCCTTTCCTCCCTCCCTCTCTCTCTCCCCCTCTTAGATGAGTTAAAAACAGATCGTTTTACCACAGGTGGCTATAGGATGAACTCCAGCAGGAATGTCTTGACAACATAAATCTCAGTAATTGCAAGGTATTGATCTGGTAACTAATGTGGAGGACGTCGGGGGCGACACACCCTTTTCTATTTTGGCTCATTTTTCACGCTTTTATCTGACACCAAGAGAGAGAGTTATTCATGGCACACACACACACACACACGTGTACACACACACGCACGCCTACACACACACACACACACACACACGGACTGATGACTTTCCACAGTCTGGCTGGATTTCCAAGACGCGCTGACACATTCATGGAGGACATTAAAGTATCACTTGGAGTCTGTTTTGACTTTGACTGTATATAGTTGATGCACTCAGCGGGCCTGCGACATTGATGTTACTCCACTTGATAGGACAATGCCATTGTTCTTTCAAAGACTTCAACTCCATGCTGTAAAGCACTGGCATAAAGACAGAAGCATTGGAAGTCTTTCATCTAGGTTGTGATGACACAGTATAGCATGTAGCCTAGCACATCTTTGCCACATATATTATGATTAACAGTCGGCTCAGTCCAAATCAGGTTTTCAAAACAGTCTTCGTGTACCCCCTCTGTCTGTCGAGCTGTAGTTGTTGTTGTTGTTTACACGTGGCCACAGTAAATACCATAAACACCAGGAGGATTCTGGGAGGGCTGAACTCTGGCACCCTGGGCCACGGGTGACATCACCGCCCACAGACAGATCCATCTGGCCCTCCGGCAGTAGGGGGAGTGAGGGGGTGGAGGAGGGAGACAGGAGGGTGTGGCTCCAGGTTTCCCTGCCCGTCATCCTGTCTGCCTGACCAGGTGTGCTCCCAGTACACCTCCACCCCCTCTGAATAATGGATCCTGCGGTGGGGTGAATAATGACATGGCTGACACTGGAAACGGGATGAGAGGAGCATGCCTAGTCGAGGTGAGGTGTTCCCACACATCTCATTGCGCTGCGGAGAGTCAACCACTAACATGGGGAACAGTAGCTACTCTCGTCACTTCTGATATTGTGGTGGATATGTGAAAAGTAGAGGCTTAATTACACATTGAACCATAACCTCAGTTTCAGCACTACATACTTTGCAGTTGGTACTTCATATATATTTAAAGAAAAGCAAAACGTTATAAAAAAACAGAGTAATATTTAAAAAATGTCACTAAACTTTTTTGGTTACTACATGATTCCATATGTGTTATTTCTTAGGTTTAATGTCCTCCCTATTATTCTACAATGTAGAAAAGAGTAAAAACAAAGACAAACCCTTAAATGAGTTGATGTGTCCAAACTGGTGTCCAAAGTTCCAGTCAAAAGTTTGGACACACCAATTTTTTATACATTTTTTAAATATTCATTCTTCAAAGTAACCACCCTTTGCCTTGATGACAGCTTTGTACACTGGAATGAGTAGGTGTGTCCAAACTTTTGACTGGGATTGTACATATTACCTTGACTTGGCAGTTGAGATTAGATAGTGTCTACTGTCTATACCAGGGGTGTCAAACTCATTCCATGGAGGGCCTAGTGTCTGCGGGTTTTGGGTTTTTCCTTTCAGTTAAGACCTAGACAACCAGGTGAGGGGAGCTCTTTACTAATTACTAACCTTAATTCATCAATCAAGTACAAGGGAGGAGAGGAAACCCACAGACACTCGCAGATAGTATCTAATAAACATAGGGCCATTATTGAAATGAATGATCTTAAATGATGGGACAAACATCAGAGGTCATTCAGTCATCTAGCCACACAAGTACCTGTTATTAATTACCAGCTAAATTGGTGCATAAAATACCAAACCATTCACTGAGGATAGACCAGATTATCCCGGACATAAGCCTCGGAAACATAAATATCTTTAATTCTTCCCCCATTTGTATTTTATTCAGCATGGGCTGTGACTGGGTCTCGGCCTCACATGGTGTCCATTAACGTTAAGTAAGAAAATCATGATATTTAAGTCGGCCATCTTACTGTTGATCACATACTTATCTTAAACCCTTGTTAATCTAGTTGGGAGGCCACAGTGCCTGTGTATTTGTTTGTTTGGATTACTTCATAGTCTGACCACCATGTATCACACAGACTGGGAACAGACAGGAAACATATCGACTGGGTTCAATGGCCGTGCGTTTCCTCTCAGGGATCAGCCATGGTTGTGTCTCTGGATCATTGTGGGTGGCACACAAGGTTCCCTGTGGAACGATACAGTATGAAGCAAATTGAGCAGGTAGGCCTACCTTTGACAATGATCAATCATGTATGGTGTACATGTCAAGACAGTCACCCGTCTGTTCTAATATGAACACCGCAAAGGAGGTCAATGTAGCACTATAGTGAACATTGACGTCGGCCATTGTCTGTCCCTTTTTGACAGTCAACATAACACCTAGTGACACATCCAGTTGCTGAGATCATGCAGTATTATGCTTTCAGGACCTCTCTCACATTACTATTAGAAAGCTGATGATGACGTGAACAGGTTGGAAACACTGGTTACACAAGGGAGTGATGGCATGACATTTCCTCCTAAGGTTCCATTCAATAGAACTTGCATTGGAGTATTCATGTAGTATCATATACCTACAGTACATTTACCCCCATGGTCAAATGAAATTGCAGAATGGCTTTGGGTATTGCAGGAATAACAGGGAGAATCCTCACATGTATTGATGCTACCCGTTTTCAAGATAGGGTGTGTAGGGGGGATCGTCTTATAGTAAGATTCAACCTTAACGCTGCTAAGGCACTTTTGATTGAATTCGCCCCAAAGGAAATGAAATATGCTTGTGTAAGCCACACAGCCAAGACCTGGACTGCTCATTGCTCCGTGCATTTCTGGGTGCACAATAGCATTCAAAGGACATCCATCCAACAACAGACAAATGCTACTAAAACCGGACCTGTCAAGTCAGAAGATTTATTACCATGAGTCACTTTGCCTTTCTGCTCATGTGAGCTCTACACAATGAAGTCCTTTTAAAAATCAAATATTATTATTATTTTATTATTTACAAATGACTGATAGATAATATTTGTTAAGTCATGTACACAGTGCCAGGTCCCCATGTGCTTTGAATTGTCTATTAATTGAGTTTGGATGAGAGCATACCATAATAAGTCTGCATTACTTTGTTTTATTAAAGGGATTGGTTATTATAGTGGAAGTCATGTACACTTGAACTCAATGGAAGACAACCCAGCTAACTGGCTAATGATTGTGTTGTAATTCCAAATGTAAGTCATGGTTTTGTTTGTTGACTTGTTTGTTTTAGTCTTTTGGTCAGCCTTTCAATTTTTGTCGATGTAGCTCCGAGACCTTTTGGAAGGAAAAGAGCAAAGCGCAGCACTTTGGAAATGTAGAGCTAACAATTCATAATTGAACGCTCCCCAAAAAATAAATGAGTGATTATTAATGCAAATATTTCCTTCCAAACTTGGCACAGTTTTTTCTTGTTGTGCATGCATACCTCTCTGAATAATGTTATTTTATTGCTGAGTTCAATATTTCTAGCAGGCCTTCCAACAGTTAATCAGCTTACATGGTAAGAAAACCTAGCGGAGTGAGCTAAGCAGCAAAATATGTCATAAAAACAAGTGGTAAAACAATCAAGTTTCTGCACTCCCAGGACTAAAACCAGGACTAAAACCAGTATACTGTAACAGACATGTGAGATGTTAGTTTTTTTACACCAAGCTAGTTTTGACTTATCTGGATCAGGTTCCCCTTGCGTTGGAGTGTAATAGTCATTTGTTCTTGGTGTTTTACATGTTTCCAAAAGAATGTGGTAGAACAAAAGAGTGGTGAGGCATGATACAGTAAAGCAACTCTCCTGGGGTATATTCATTCCCTGTCAACAATACAACCAAGGTCAGGGTTCGCTATAATGACTGCCAATGGTCCTCTTTGGTAGTCCTCGTTGCTGTAGGAATTCCCCCATTGGAAGGCAATTGTTCAACTGTCACTGCTCTGAATTCCATGTATGGAAAGCTATCACCTTCTGGTTATGATACATATGAAAACATATATAATGTGTAGGGCAGTTTGGTTTGCGTTGATCTACTCAGTGAACGGATATAGTTTTCCCAAAATATTTTAATACCAACACGCATTTTAAGCTTGAAGGAAAAATATATCCACAATAGCAAATCTCCTTTAATCTCAGATTCGCTGTGTCCTTTAATCTGGGACTTGGTGTGATTCTTTTTTGGACAAGACAAAGCTGCAGAATGACCACAGGACACAGTCGTGTAGGGCTGGTTCTCTTCCCATTATATCTCAGTAGATTCAGCATGGCTGATACATTCTGTCACCCTTCTGTGCAAATCCTCATGATATCTGCTCTGTACGCACTCACGGCATGCTGGGAAATTAACTTGTTCTGTCACCCCCATCCTCCTCAGCCCTCCCAGGGGGACAGAGGGGACACTGGGGAGGGACCCTAAACACTGAACTAGGAGGTCATCCATCAAGAGGGGGGTTCTGCAGAGACAATGAGGGGGCCTGGTCCATGATAAACAAAACAAAACACTGGCTGCAAGTAGAAGACAGTGAGTGTCTGTTTTAGAGGGGGCTGTGTTGTGTTTGGGGTGTGTGTAGGGGGGATCGTCTTTTTGGACGTCGGGGCAGTGTTCTGCTCGGCTGATCGTCCTGCGACCGAGCATATGTCACCAGTCTAGCAGCGAACCGCCTCCTCTGCTCGGGACCACGTCGTTAGTGCCATCTGTGACAGTACCCATGAGAGGCTGCATGGTGCTTGGGATCAGACAGTTTTGGGGGGATGGGGGGGTGACTAAGAGGGAGGAAGAGAGGGCGAGATGGGAGCTAGGAGCCCCTCTAACCCTAAGAAGACGGAGGTCTGGGGTGAACTCAAAACTCCAAGACACCAGTATGGGAATGATTAGGGTCTGGGGGAGGCGAGACATCCACATCCAGCGTGCAGATAGAGGAAATGCTGGAATAATAGGAGCAGCAAGACTAAATGGCCTATCAAACACACCCCTCACTGACCTCCCTGGAGTCGGGCTGGCCACGATGAAAGATCCAGGCACTTTTTTCTTCTAATGATTTCCTCAGTAATCAGCGCAGCGGAAGTGCTGGAGTCCAGGGTGATTAGCTGGAAAGGATTCCTTAATCGCTCGGTTCTCATGCTTTGAAAAAAGAAAGAGAGCGAAAGAAAGAGAGAGATGGAAGGGGGGCGTGAGGAGAAGAGGAAACAAGGGTGATAAAAGGGGGGCATGTTTGAAGGCCAAGGGCAGCAAATAGCCTGAGAGGACTGGGCTGCCCACTGCAAACTGTCTGAAGTAATGGACACAACTCACGATACTCAGGATAAAGTCGAGGTCTTGATATTTGACAACTCAAAACAAAGTGTTCCAAACACATACAAAGCAAGTCTATGTCAAAATGTTTCATCACTGATATGATTTTCAGAATCATATCAACTACCCATCTGACCCATTCAATAACCACCAAGATCAAAGATATTCACATGGGACTGATTACATTTGCTTGCCTTGTTTGAGCTGTGCAGACAATACTTAACATACATATCCACTTGTACTTGACATTCATAAATATCCACTACGGAGCCATCCTCACAAAACGTATGGTGCAATCAAATAACTCGTTGGATAACATGTCAGATTGAACAAGTCCTGTGAAATGTCTCCTTTATGAAGCACTACATCTCCCAGACAAAAGAGAAGGAAGACAGTTCTCTGGTCTGAGGATGACTGATGCTGGGATCACCCCATTAAACCAAACCACAGGAATGAGTGGCTGGGTGAGTCAGACACGCAAGCAGACACAAGTCCCACAATTCCCACCGTTTGTCTGTAACCTAGCCCATGAGACTGGCACTGCAGCACTGATACAGTACACATTAAACTGCATCACAGCAGTATCGAAACATGTACTGGGACAGTTGGCACTAACTTAATGCGGTAATGATCATTCTCTGTAATAATGACAAAGCTGGTAGTAAAGAGAGTAGAAAAGTGAGTAGGTTGACAACATGGTTAGCGTGGACATTGACAGAGAAGGTGAGGGTAGAGTATCCATAACATCTAACAATGCTGTGAGGGGAGGAGAGGGGAGCTAGAGAGACAATGGAGAGCACACCTGACACCTTCCCAAGCTGACTTAGTGATGTTTGGTGGTGAAATTAAAGGGTTGCGGTGAAACAATATCGATGTCAGGTGTCCTCTTGGTTTTCCTTTCAGGAGCTGAATTCCTGTTTGAATGATACTCGGTGTCTGATTCCCCGAGCCTAATGTGCCTAAGTCGTTTGAATGCGGCGTTCGGTTTCGTCGTCAACAATGACTATGTACGCTGGCATTCCTGGAGCATACTGTACCAAAATACAGAAGCACCCAAGTCTGTTTGACAAACCCAGCATATTGTTTTCATTTGGGAATTTCCCGCCTCGAACTCTGTCCTTCAACTGGCGTGTACAATATGTCCTGTCCCCAATATTTTTCTTGATTTTTTGGTCATGTTACAAATATTAACTCCTGAAAAGGTCCCCTGAAACGTGAACACATCTCCAAACAGATATTGGGAAAGGGGGATACCTAGTCAGCTGTCCAACTGAATGTATTGTGTCTTTCGCAGTTAACCCAACCCCTCTGAATCAGAGAGGTATACACTGAGTATAGGAAACATTAGGAACACCTGCTCTTTTCATGACATAAACTGACCAGGTGAATCCAGGTGAAAGCTATGATCCCTTATTGATGTCACTTGTTAAATCCACTTCAGTCAGTGTAAATGAGGGGAGGAGACAGGTTAAAGGATTGAGACAATTGAGACATGGACTGTGTATGCGTGCCATTCAAAGGGTGAATGGGCAAGACAAAATATTTAATTAACTTTGAACAGGGTATGGTAGCAGGTACCAGGCTCACCGGTTTGAGTGTGTCAAGACCTGCAACGCTGCTGGGTTTTTCACGCTCAACAGTTTCCCGTGTGCATCAGGAATGGTCCACCACACAAAGCATTGGAGTCAACATGGGCCAGCATCCCTGTGGAATGCTTGAGACCTTGTAGAGTCCATGCCCCGACGAATTGAGGCTGTTCTGGGGCAAAGGGGGGTGCAACTCAATATTAGGAAGGTGTTCTTAATGTTGCGTACACTCAGTGTATGTCCACTTATCTGCACTACAATAGCAGCTCCACCTGGGACATTATCTTAAAGGCTGCAGATGTTTGGTTCGTCTCACAAATGACAGTGTTTTCTTCTCAAGCATCGTCTTGAAGGTACCTCTGTGATAGCTTTCAGAGCCGTCCATCTCCCTTTGTGGAGTACATAGGCATACCTATGCTTTTAAAAGCGTTGAGCTCAATGTAAGAGGGTGTTAGGATTTCTCTACCTACCTGCTGCTAGGCCTGGAGGCTCACTGAAGACATCACTCTCATTCCTTCACACACCTCCATCTCTTGACCTCCACCTCTTCCCCCTCTCAACCATTACCCAAAGTATTTAGCTACCAATGCCCAAACTGCTTCTACAGACATGTCGCATTTAATCATCTGAATGTCAGACTTTTGAATTGAATATCACAGAACAGCCCTGTGGCTGACGGGCGAGCAGGTGATATGAGTAGCACGGCTAGAGTAATGAATATAGTAATTAGACAACCCGCATTTTCAGACGAGCTTAAACGTTTAGAGAAATAGTATCAGTATCACTTCACCCGAGCTAAAGGTTCGCAGGTCGTTCTTTTGAACTTAAAATGAGCATTTGTGGGTGAAATAAACAATCTTGGATTTTCCCTCCCAGGATCCTCCTCTTCTCTCAACCACCTTGATAGGGAGAGAGGAGAGATAAAGAGAGAGAGAGAGAGAGAGAGAGGGGTAAAGAGAGAGAGAGCGAGAGAACAAGGCACCGGGCTTCTTCATCTCCCCATCCTGCACACAGCAAGCTGTCAGCGATCCTCTCCGTGCTCACCGCGTCCAGCCCCGGGAGCGATGGCATTTCAAATAGCCTTATAAATCAACAGTTATGTCACCCCGCCACAACCATTAACACAGGCATGGGAAAACTCCCATCTTTTTCCACAGCTTCTGATGTGCAGGCTTGTGTTTCAGTAGATCCTCCAACCAGACCAGTATAATATTTTTTATTTAACCTTGATTTAACCAGGCTACTCAATTAAGAACAAATTCTTATTTACGATGACGGCCTGGCATGAGGCTAAAGGCCTCCTGTGTGGACGGGGGCTGGGATAAAAAGAACAAAAAACAATGTAAGACAAAACGGACAACACAGACAGAAGACACTGGCAATAGCACTAATATAACAGCAAACAAACAGTGCACGGACGTGTGTGTGTGTGTGTGTGTGCGTGTGCGTGTGCGTGTGTGTGCGTGTGCGTGTGTGTGTGTGTGTGTGTGTGTGTGTGTGTGCGTGTGCGTGTGCGTGTGTGTGTGTGAGCGACAAGTGTGCGAGCGTGCATGTGTTCTACCTCCGGTGACCTGTCTCTCCTTCAGCTAACATCACACCTACAGGCCCCCTGTGTGTTGAAGGCCCAGAATACCCTGAATACTCTGGCCTCTGCTCTGCTACCATCAACTTAGGCTGTCTCACTGGGCATAAAACACCTGCCCTTCTCTACCTGTCAGGCTATATTGAGAGGCAGAGGCCCTTACCTATTCTTGGGAACAGCAGAAACCTTTGAAACAATTGTTTTGAAGGTCAGTTTATAAAGGGCTTATAAAGCTTTATCAAACAGATTACTATCCATTAGTTAATTGTTTGTTAATCGTTATAATGCATTAGTGAATCCATGTATTCTGTGTGTATTTATTACTTGGACCTGTGATCATATAAATCATTAAGTCTAAAAGTTAACAAACTTTGTAATGCTGTTTTCTAAGTAGTTTATAAGTAGAATATCAAAGCTTACATTTACCATCATTAAAATGAGCTAAAGTTAGCTTGTATTCTCTTTTTTTACCCGGTCTATGCTTAATCTTAGTGTTTAAATGTGGTTCAATACTTGATAGAAACATAGCACTTTAATCTAGTGACTTGTCATCGTTTTAGAGTAACATTTAGTTTCACTTTAAAACTTTGTCAATGCCCTGTACAACCTCCCCTGCACCTGCTGCAAAATAATTTGCCAGCCAAAACAAGTGATCCATGCTAAGGTAGGAAGGTTGTTGGTTAAATATAGGACTAATGCAGAGCAGGATAATCAGGAGTTCTCATCGCTGTGATCCCCAGAGAGTGATCCGGCGTGTGACATGGCTGTCAAAACACTGACAGATTGTTTTACCAACTCTACACCCCTGACTGACACCTATTCCCCTGGGTTCCCAAGGCTTGCTTTGACACGGTAAATACGCTCTATAAACAGCCTATTGAGCAACCCTTTACCAAGAGCTTAATATGTATTTTTACAGCATTATTACAAAACTCATTCAGAATAAATGGGAGCAAAAATGTGGAGAGTTTGATGAGGCCTCGAGTCAAACAGGAAATGGGGAAATGACAATGTCCTAGGATGCTTTTGTTGTTGTCATGGCAATTAAATCATTTCCATACCCTCTCTTTGTTCTCTTGGTACATAAGACATTAAACATTCTTGGATTGTTTTTTGGCCCAGAGCATTTTTTGTACTAGTGGCAGAGAAAGTCTCCCTAATATGTAGGTCATTGACCCCTATGGGCCCAAAGACTGTGAGACATTGAGAACTGAGAGAGCTGGTTTACTGGTTCAAATTGGCTGCTTGTGTCCTTTTGCATTTTGTTAGTCATTCCATTAGCGAAAAAGCATGAGGCTTTTTAATATGCCAAAAATCCAATAAGGCCATTAAACTATATTGACACATGACAGTTCATTATGCTGCCGTACGTCACCGACAGAATATATTGGTTAAATGCTTCCTGTGACAGAAAGCACTAAAACTAATCTGGAATAATTGAAGATCAATCAAGTTAAAGCAGTGTTGGTCTGGACAGGATCTGTCTGCTGGGGAACATCTCAGGGATACCGGAAAGCCGTGCTCTTATGCCATCAGAGACACACAAACAGTTTGGACAGGAAGCAAAGACACAAGCACACACGCCCACACACTCACCACCTTCTGCCCCACAAAAACTTTCATTTCTGGAAGTGAGACATTTGCGACAAGCCACTAATGCTGTAATGATGTCTTCCAGCAGTGAAACAGTGAGAGGTAGTCGGTCCCACATCCAGCCATCCTAACCAATCAGGAAACCCTCGGTCCTGGCAACATCACACACTAAATGAATAACCTCAATTAGGACAGAGCAACACTCTAATGATGCCCAGCAAAACATTTGACATCCAGCCCTATCATGTCTGGCGATGGCCAACGGACGTTGCTTTGTTGCATTATACATCAACCATTACCGCACATATTATATTCATCTTCCAGAGGCAAATATAGTTTCAAATGAGGGGAATTTGTACGCCGTAGCAATTCTATCACAACACTCGTGAATAATCGGGAGCGGGAGAAGCCGTAAGCTCCGGAGCGATTCATAATTGTGTTCTCTCATCTCATATTGCAGGAGCTGAGCTTTTTTCCTGATTCTTCTTTTGCCACACACACACACACACACACACACACACACACACACACACACACACACACACACACACACACACACACACACACACACACACACACACACACATACGCGCACACACACACACACACACGCGCACACACACACATCGCTTCCCCTGGACTTTTTTGATGATGCATTAACTGTAAAGTTGCATCTCACAGCGTGTAAGTGTAATGGGAAGGGAAGGGTCCCTCCACCTGTGCTGTGGATGAGGAGAGCTCAGCTAATCCTGTTAGGTGGAGGCAGGCGCGGCGAGAGGGAAAGGGATGCAACGGTATACCCGCAGGCCAGGCTCTCCAGCCCGCCGTGGCTTAGGCAGCGGTAAGGAGATGAGGTGGCCGTAACGCAGCCCCCCCTCGTTACAGAAATTAGATGGATCAGGAAGTAAACACAACTGGCTTTTATATGATCCCCGGCCTCGGCTCGGCTCAACGGCCAGGCAGAACGGGGGGAATTCCTCCTCTAATTACTTCATGGGTCATTGCTCCTGCGGGCTGGTGTCAAAATCCAACACTTAGGATCTGAGGAGAGAGAGGGAGAGGGAGTGGTGGAGAGATAGAGGGAGAGAAAGGGAGCGTGAGAGGGAGAGATAGAGGGAGAGAGAGGGGTGAGGGGAGAATAAAGAGCAAGAGAGGGAGAAGAGTAGGGGTTAGGGAGAGCGGGGGAAGAGGGAGACATCTACATTGTCAGACATCTACAAAAATGTGGTGATGGTCTCAGCCTCGAGTCCGGTCTCAAGACCAAATTATGATTGTCTCGGTCTTGTCTAGGTGTCGGATACATTTGTATTAGGTCTTGACTTGGACCCCTTGTTCCCCTTCCAGTCTCCGTCTTGACTCGGACTCGATTTGCTCCGGTCTTGGTCTTGAATTGGTCTCGCTTAGGTGGTCTCAAACACAACACTGGGTGATGGTCTTTCTGTAAGAGGTAGCAGACTAGAACGATGGCACCAAATGTGTCATGAGCCTGGCTCCCTCCGGAAAAGCACTGGCAGGCTGACAGTACAAGGTCAGAAATTAAGCCATATCACTCTTAATTTAAATCAGGGACAGCAGGGCCCAACAGGCATACTTGTTGATATGATACACAAAAAACAACAGACTGTATATTTCTAGATTGTATGTAAAAATTGTACTATCAAAGGTTTTTAAATTGTACTATCAAAGGTTTTTAAATTATTTCATCCAAAAGGGCAGATTAATTCCAAAAGAAGCCAGTTCCTACTACAGTCATGTACTATTTCCTCACATCTCAAATGAAACCAAATTCATTTACCAGATACCCACAATGCATCTGGTGGCAACTTCCTGGTGTTGACGAGTCTTTTCACATTGCCTTTCCTGCTTGGCTGTGAAATGAGTACTAAACTGGTAGATTCGTTTTCAGATCCCAAAACTACCTCACCCCTCCTCTTCTTGGCTGTAAACTACATTAAAAAATGATGCGTCCCAATTAACTGAACCCTCATGTGTCTCACCTGGTTTCCCTTTCAAAATATGCCACAGTCAGTTAATACCACATACAACCACTGAGGAAAACAAAGTCTTTATTAGCCCAAAACAAGATATGTAAATACATATCTGACATCTCACTTGTAATATGCTGTTTTTTCAAGAAAGAACTTGCTCTATGCTAGGTCTCTAAAATAAGCTCTCTGTTTTTTTAAAGCAGGTGCTCTAATGTAGGTCTTGAAAATATGCTATTTCTCAAGAAAAGACGTGCAATGCTACTGTGTGGTGATATTATGATACACAGTCCAGTTGAAGCAGAGCTTAGCCACTGATGGCTGGACATTCATCAGCAACAATATAGCCACTACAGGATCATTAGGCTTCACATTCCCAGTCGATGGGAGATGGTGGGGGATAGGAGAGGGGGTAGAAGGGACCAAATGTCCTGTGAATCTGGGCTTGGACACACTTCATATCCTCACACTCAGCAGGTGGAAAACACAACAGACCTATGAAGTGGTGTGCACCTCTGAAGCTCAGTTGCTAAGCAATATAATGTTTAGAAAAAGGACCTTATGTGAATGTGTGTTCCATGTACATGCTCCCCTGCAACAAAACTGAATGTGGTTAGTCTGTATCTAGCAAATTATTTGTCCATATAAAAGGAGGTATAAAAAGTATTTCAATAGTGAACAGCATCACATAGATCACATGGCTACACGCCAAGGAACAACACATGAATATCAAATCAAGAAGAAATTACACTGCCGCGTTGCCACCAGAATCCATTAGAAACTGAACCCAATCATAAACAACCCTAATATAAATCCTGAAATCCTGACTGTGTGTGAGAGTTAGCTAACCCAGCGAACCCTGTCTGAGAGAGAGGAGAGAGAGAGGAGAGAGAAGATGCTGCTGTCTCTCTGACTGAGGCGTAGCACACCACAAAGCATTCATTGAATTCTTCCCCTTCTCCCTGGTCCCTGTTAATGGGCCTGTGGGCTGCCTGCCCATCTCTGATGCTATAATACATAAACAAGAGTCTGCTGTTGGTTGGGTGGTTGGGTGGTTGGTTGGTGTGTGTGTGGTGGTACTAGGGTCCTCTCTCTCCAGCCAGATTGAGGGTGATTTGTTCTAAGTGAATATGTTTCACTTCCCCCTCAGTGAAGCCGGCATGCCTCCGGGTCCCTATTTACTCTTGATTTGTGGGCTGGCTCTGTCAAAACCAGCACCACTCAGCCCTGCCCTGCCTGTGAGACATACACGGCGAGCGCAGAGCGCTGAGCCCCAGACCTCCCCAAATTCTGCACACACACACAAATGCAGAAATGAACACACATACAAGCGTACACGTGAGCACGGGACGGGTGCACCCACACATACACGGGCGCACATACAAACGTGTTACACACATGTATACGCACACACATACTGTACTGTATGCAAACATCAACCTCAAATGACGATAATAAAATATCCAAAATAAGCCCCTTGTTCAGGTTTAAAACAACAAGTTGGGTCCTTTTTCTAGTACTCTCTGTCAAAGACTCCCTAAAAAAATAATGAATGAAAAACCAACTTCCTCATTAGCATAACTATCACATACATATTATTATTATTTGCGAGTATGAGCTATGCATGTACTTCAACAGCCTGGCATGTGCAGAGGTCTTTTTGAGGCCTGGCAGAAGTTTGTTTTCTGAAAGAGAAAGCTAAAGGTACAAACAGATGGAGATCCCCCAGGCAATGGCTTCTAAGCCCCGGTCTCCAGGGGCCACTGGGGTTTTCATTTCAATGGTCCCTAAATATTCATCACTTTCCCTCTCCTTCACTCTACCTTTATACCCGTATGGTGGAGCGTTTGAGGCTAGGAACCCCAAACTGGCAAAACAGAGAGGAGGGGGGACTAACTCTGGACGGACCAGCGAGTGGGCAGATACAACACAGTGCCAACAATGTGCCTTTGTTTTAGGGGCATCTACTTATTTAATAAAATATCAGAGGCCTCTTTCAAGCCATCCTTTGTCCGTCTAGTTTAACTCATTTATCCATTTGCCTTTCAGCTGTGGTCTATAGGGCTAGGTTAAGAGAACCCATTGACATCTCTGGATTAACATACATTAAGGGGTTAAATGGAAACGCCATCGTTGTGGTTAAAATGTGAAAGGGGGCTGCGGTTTACTATACATCCTACGTCAAGCTATGAATGGCTAATAGCCAAAGCACTTCATTATGTGCACTGGTTCACTGACAATGTCCATTTCCACAGGAAAGTGTTCTCTTGAAAATGAGTTGAACCAAAACTGGGCTAAAACAGCCCAGAACTGAATAGGTTAAATGTGTTGCACTTGTTCATGCACTTGTTGAGTAAATTACTATTTGCATTGGAGGTGGAAAGTTGCATTTGCATATACAGTACCAGGCAAAAGTTTGGACACACCTACTCATTCCAGGGTTTTTCTGTATTTAAAAAAATAATAGAATGAAGAATAATAGTGAAGATATCAAAACTATGAAATAACACATATATGTAGTAACCTAAAAAAGTGCAGCCACCATTTGCCTTGATGACAGCTTTGCACACTCTTGGCATTCTCTCAACCAGCTTCATGTGGTAGTCACCTGGAATGCATTTCAATTAACAGGTGTGCCTGTTCAATTGTGGAATTTCTTTCCTTCTTAATGCTTTTGAGCCAATCAGTTGTGTTGTGACAAGGTAGGGTGGTATACAGAAGACAGTCCTATTTGGTAAAAGACCAAGTCCATATTATGGCAAGAACAGCTCAAATAAGCAAAGAGACGGCAGTCCATCATTACTTTAACACATGGTCAGTCACTCTGGAAAATTACAAGAACTTTGAAAGTTTCTTCAAGTGCCGTCGCAAAACCCATCAAGCGCTATAATGAAACTGGCTCTCATGAGGACTGCCACAGGAAAGGAAGACCCAGAGTTATCTCTGCTGCAGAGGATAAGTTCATTAGAGTTACCAGCCTCAGAAATTGCAGCCCAAATAAATGCTTCTCAGAGTTCAAGTAAAAGACACATCTCAACATCAACTGTTCAGAGGAGACTGCGTGAATCAGACCTCATGGTCGAAATTGCTCTAAAGAAACCATTACTGAAGGACACCAAAAGAAAGAAGAGACTTGCCTGGGCCAATAAACACAAGCAATGGATATTAGACAGGTGGAAAACTGTCCTTTGGTCTGATGAGTCAAAATTTGAGATGTTTGGTTCCAACCACAGTGTTTTTGGTTCCAATCACCTCACCACTTTGTGAGATGCAGAGTAGGTGAACGTATGATCTTCACATGTGTGGTTTCCACCATAAAGCATGGAGGAGGAGGTGTGATCATGAGTGGGTGCTTTGCTGGGGACACTGTCAGTGATTTATTTAGAATTCAAGACACACTTAACCAGCATGGCTACCACAGCATTCCACAGCGATATGCCACCCAAACTGGTTTGCACTTAGTGGGACTATCATTTGTTTTTTCAACAGGACAATGGCCTAACACACCTCCAGGCTGTATATGGGCTATTTGACCAAGGAGAGTGATAGAGTGCTGCATGAGATGACCTTGGTTCCACAATCACCCGACCTCAACCCAATTGAGATGGTTTGGGATGAGTTGGACCACAGTGTGAAGGAAAAGCAGTCAACAAGTGCTCAGCATATGTGGGAACTCCTTCAAAATGGTTGGAAAAGCATTCCAGGTGAAGCTGGTTGAGAGAATGCCAAGATCGTGCAATGCTGTCATCAAGGCAAAGGGTGGCTACTTTGAGGAATCTCAAATATAAAATATATTTGGAATTGTTTCACCCTTTTTTGGTTACTACTTGACTCTATATGTGTTATTTCATAGTTTGATGTCTTCACTAATATTCTACAATGTCGAAAATAGTAAAAATACAGAAAACCTTGGAATGAATAGGTGTGTCCAAACTTTGACTGGTACTGTAGGTGAATAATGTTGTGCTCTAAGTCACTAAAGATTCACTCTATACCAAGAAGAATGCAGTAAGCAGGTGGGCATTGCCTTGGCTACAGAAAAAACCCACTCATCATCAGAGAGAGGTTTCACCAGGGGAAAAATGTGAATCTGGATCCTGGGAAATGTGTAGACTCAGTCTCCTCCTGTTCCCCCATCCCCCCCCCCCAGCCCTGGGCAGATTATCCAGCCTGACCTTGACACTACGCTATATTAATCCTGTCATATCCCCCCAACGAGGTGAGCTGCCTAACAACATACATTACTACCTAATCTTCTTTTTTGGGGGTGGCTGTAAAAATGCTGAAACTGAATTTTTGGATGGCTCAGCAGCTGAAACCGGAGGCCTGACACCAGTAAGTCATTACAGGGGTTGGTCTATATGTGAAGTTGAGAGTCACAAAGATGGATTACCAAGGCAAGGAAATAACAGCCAGGTTAAGGCTCTGCCTAGCATGTAAACACAGTAAGGTTAGAAGTCTGGAGGAGGAGAGGGAAGATAAAATGTGACCAATAGACAACATACTCTACTGTTTGGTGCATTATGTGTATTAGGAAAAGTGGCATTAATAAAAGGGAGTCTTAATCCATTCCTCAAGTCTGAAGAAAGTATTAGTTACCTTTTGCATAAAGAGATGTTGGGCTCTTCAATAACACTAGCTTACCTGTTTTTCAGGCTGCAAAAATGTGTGTTTCTATTCAGTTAACGATGAATCTTTACTACACATCAACCTGGGGTTACTGCAGGTTAGGAACCACTGTCCTATTTTGTAGCTCCTGACATAGTTTGGCCAGCATGCAGTCTGTGGCCTTTCATCTGACAGTCTCCCAGTATGCACAATCCTTCTGGGCTGTCTGTCATCCCCACGCCCAACTTAGTAAATATTTAAATATGTTTAAACTGGCACCATGGTGGCTACTATTTTAATACCCGGGTGTCCTAAATTTAATTTTGTCTGACTGAGATGCACCCGAAGACAGGGATTTCCAGAGCGGGTCTCACGAGGAAATGGATCCGAGTATTGTGCTCACCGTTCGAACATGATATCTGGTGCCATCAGTACAGCCAAGGTGCCTGATTAGTTATGTCAGTGGTGGTGAATTGTAAAAGATATTAACAGTAACAAACACAGAGGAAGTATTATTCACACAGCTACTATATTGGATGACACTTTGACATGGCCTTCTGTGTTTGTAATGGATAGCCTGTAATTTGTGTGTTTTCTCTGTTTCCTAAGCGAGAGATGGTGAATAGTCACCAGCAAGGCCACAAGGCAGCTCGATAACTGTAGACTCTACTGAGACAGACCACTGTAGCAGGAGCATGAGGCCTGAATTCAATGCAGACAGCCTCTCCAGCAGGAAACATCACCTGACCAAACAAGAGAAGCTGAGAAACAAACACCAACAAACAACAAGCAAACACAAACAACGAACATTCGCAGAGACTCAACCGCAAACGCTCAGGCAGCACAGTGAGGCTAATCTACAGTGAAAACGGTTGCGTAGGACGTCGTCATAGAATGGATTAGCGCCTTCTGTTTAAATGGAGTGTTGGTGTACGATTTGGGGGGGGGGGATCCTTCCATCTTCCATCTCACTCTGTCTGTCAGGGAAGACTTGACATTGATGAGAGCAAACTGGGAGAAGACAGCTCAGTCCTGTCGCAGCCGGCCTCCATCATTATGGTTGCAATCCTTATGATCATCGCTTCATCGTCTTGAGCTCTCTATCTCTGCCGCCGCACCGAGCCGTCAAACAGCCGCTGCCGTCATGACACATGACACGCACCCTTTGTCCTTAGTCTCTTTCCATCTCACTGCACCTCCTTCTCTCCCTCTTTCTCTCCATCCCCTGTTCTTTGCGAGGCCCATGGCAGAGTGGCAGGGGTGAGAAAGCGAGGCGGTAATGACTAGAAAGTGTTGTTCACGCTCACACGTTCACAGAAAGCCAAGGCCAGGACTGTCAGGCACCAACGTAAACGAGAGACGATCACCGAGAGAGAAAGAGAGAGAGAAATAGAGCGAGAGAAAGAGAGAGAGAGAAAGAGAGAAAAAGAGAGCGAGGGAGAGAAAGTGAGAAAGAGAGTGCAGACAGAGAGTAAGCTTCCCTACTGACTTAGTGAGTGTATTTTGAGGGCTTTTGATAATAAGGATGGTGGTAATGATAGTGAGTACCAAAACATATGCTATGGGAAAATGAAGGCTTTAAGAATGGAAACATATCATACAGAGCTCAAGAATGAGATTTCGTTCTAATAAGTCATCCGCTGCATTAATCAGTTCATATGACAGTTAGGAATTTATACTATAGATACTCCTTAGACAGTAATAACCGTTTATAATCATTCCAAATATACACTCTGCACTATAAGAATAGCACTATAAGAATTAAGAATGTGAGGTGAATACCCATGCTGCTTTGCATTGACGTGTGAACCGGTCATCTCCGTCTAAAGTTCAGAGGTCAGGTCAACTTTGACTCTCTTATGAGCGAGAGGTAACCTTATCAGGGTGATGTCATTGAGATTTGGGAGCCATTGTCCTAGCAGGGTGTGGCCCAAAATATCTTGACGAGCGCGTTTCAACCTGTCATGCGTCGGATGACTCGGCAATTGGGTGACTTTTGGGACACTTTCAAAGTCAGAGCGCGACACAAAAAGACGTGGCAGACGGAAAACAAAAGACTCCGAGACACCTAGAAGAAGGTCGCTCATTATGAGGTCACAACATGAGAGAGAACTCACACTGTGGAATAATAGAAGTTGGAGGATGTACTTGGTTGAACATTGTATAGCGCTACACTACAATTGTAGAATATTCAGTTTCAATACAATCGGTTAAGAGAAATTCAACCTCTGGTGTGCTTTAACTTATCTAGTTACTAATACTTAACAATTTCACTTTTTTGCCCAAATATTTCCTGTCTCTGGTTTATTCCTTTGAGCAACATTTTAACCATCTTAACGTGAGTTATTGTGGAGTATCATAGTTACTCAGCGGTCCCCTCATAGGTTTGTACAACAAATGCTCCAGATTTTTTGACTGATCCTTTGTTTATTAAGATGAAACTCCCCGAAGCCCTCTCAGCCTTTGTAAACACAACTAATAGGAAATCATGGTAACCCGATTAACCTCCCATATTACATTGTTTGCACAGGGAGATCATTAGCATCAACAATAACGTCTTGTCCACCATAGAGTTAGAACAACAACTTGAAGACTATTTATTTTGCAATAAGGAGTGCAATGCAGAAACGTATGAACTAAAGCCGCACTAGAGCCAAATTGAGGTTAAAAGGAGATTTTGGACAAGAGGATCTACCGTACTGTACAATCTATTTGTCCTAGATCTGGATCTTGGTTGGCCAGTCAGTCTCCTGAATGTTATGAAAAACCGATGTCTTCATCCAACATTTATGTCTTCTGCAACCGAATGCTGATGATGTTTTTCATGAGATACTGAAGCCTATGATAAAAGATGACTAGGATAGTCCTCTGATTCTGTGTATGCAACTATCTAGAGACATTTCAGTCATGTGACCAAATTCACTTGACTGTTCAGGAATAAGACAGCTATAGGTTCATTGACCTCCTATTCAATACACTTTCTGGAAATACAATGGTATAGAGATCATAAGAGATCATCAGCCTAGCCTGGGAGGTGGCCTGGGAATTGCCTGAGCACACAAGTGTCTAACAATCATATATGTTTAATTGAATTTTGACTATGGGGGAGCATTTCCCTTTTGTTCAAGGCGCCACCATGAAAAGGGACATAGTGTTGGTCGTTCAGAAAGGTTGGTTTTATGCATATATGAAGCATGTTTGCCTAGCTATACCCACAACTTGGCAAACTTGGTCTAACCCACTGGCCATCCCAATATGTTGTAGTATGGGTATTTAGAGGTGATTAACTAGAGGGGTAGAATAGAGGGGAAAACAATGGTCCTGGAAGGTGAGCCTTATCCTCCCAGCACTCTGGGATCTCCTGACAGGAAGAAGCCAGTCTCTGCGGAGCCGTGTGACAGACCGGGTCATGTGACCTGGGTCTGGCAGATGAGGAAGTGTTGACAGAAGCCCCCCTCGCTTGCTATCTTGTGAAAGCCGATAGCTTGTGAAACTCGTTACAGAAGTCTCCCCCTTTATGCATTTGAGAAAGGGAGGGAGAAGAGAGTAAATATAAATTAATGCTCTTTTTTCTCTTGCCGTGTCTCTTTCCTGGAGCTATGAGCCAGCAGTGATTGTCCCCCTGGTCTCTGGGTCCCCATGGTGGAAGCCCACCCCAGAGCCATGCCCCCAGACACACATACACACTGATGAGGAGTAGAGAGCCCGGCTTACCCACAAAGCCCAAGGGAACGTACCACACACACACAGAAACACAGGCACACACATGCGTGAGAGAACGAGTACACACGCACACCCACCGGCAAATATACAGGCAAACACACACAGACACACACACACAAACACACAGGCAAATAGACAGGCAAACACACACACAGACACACTTGCAAATAGACAGGCAAACACACACACAGACACACACAAACACACAGGCAAATAGACAGGCAAACACACACACACACACACACACACACACACACACACACACACACACACACACACACACACACACACACACACACACACACACACACACACACACGCACACGCACACACACACACACACACTTACTCCCATACACACACAAACAAACACACTCATGTAAACATAAATAGACCTGGTGGTATGCCCTGGCAGGGGCCTGGCAGCTATCAAACATGTAACCGGATGAGATTTCCACAGACAATCTAAGCCATTACAGACATCCAGACAGGACTGTCTCGGCATACAGTACATAGCATGATATTGATACAGAGAACACTGCCCAGTCTACCTCACACTAACTCTCACCGAGTTCCCCCCTGACTTTCATTCTACTAACTGGCCATCCCTCCAGCCTCTTGGGCATGCACCTGCTCCCAGCACCCAGAGGCAGAGGTAGCGTTGTGGCCCTAAGGCCCTTGGGAGGGCCTCTCCACAGCCCTACAGCATGTGTGTCATTCATCCACTGTCCTTTTGTCAGGAGCCATGCCAATTACGGTCTAACAAACACACGGCAGGGCCCAGAGAAAACACTCTCCACCGCATCGCTAAAGTCAATTAGTAATATTAGGAATGTGGCGCTCATCATTTGCAGTCAATTTTCTGTTGCTAATGAGATTATGGAACAATGCTGTCAGTCAAAGAACAGTGTGTTGTTTCGAACTGCGAATCATTTCCATTTTGTTCGGTTCCTTCCAATAATCAAGCCGTTGGTTTGTTAATGATGAAAATAGCCGTATGTGGCAGCGCTGTTTAATTACATGTTAAATATACTGTGCAGTTTATGTTGTTCCGAGAAATGTGCAGTTATTACACATGATATTGAATAAATGGCTCAAATTAAATGAGGTACATCCAGAATAAAAATGTGCTATCAGAGCAACAAGGCAAATTTATAGCGAACACTATTCATTTGATCGCTTATTCACTCATCATTATAATAAAAATGATATAAATAATACTGCTACTAATAATAATAAACAATAACAACAACATATCCTTTGTGAAGGAGTAAGTTCATCTTCTAGTCAAAGCCTGCTTCGACTATAAGCCTGGGGTGGGTGTATGCCTCTGCCTTGCAGGGAGTTGGTCCTCACCTCTCCTCCCCTTTCCCACTCTCCTCCTCTCCTCGTAGGGGAGTGACAGTGTCTTTGTGGTGGTGATGGCCAGGAGAGGGCAGGCACACTGTATTTAATCTCATTTGAATTCATATAGTGTGGATATGGCCTATCTCTCTCTCTCTCTCTCTCTCTCTCTCTCTCTCTCTCTCTCTCTCTCTCTCTCTCTCTCTCTCTCTCTCTCTCTCTCTCTCTCTCTCTCTCTCTCTCTCTCTCTCTCTCTCTCTCTCTCTCTCTCTTACCAGTGTGAGGTAGAGCTCTGAGATGCTGTGGCTGTCAGAGGCTGCTGGTTGAGCCTGGACAGAAAGCCTGTCTGTCCGTCTCTGCTCTGCACTAATACCGTTAGCATCACTAGCCACAATAAGGACAGGAACTGTTGCTGCTGGTAAAAACACATCTGATGTCTGTCATCGGAATAATCTGGCTCATCCTGTAAATACATGGGTATACAGGTAGAACCAGTCAGCTAATACATGACAATCTGTATCAAAGTTAACCCTATGTTCATTTGATTCATTTACTCAACCTACCCTTCACCATCACTGAGAACAAAACAAAGACAAAAATAATGTACAATGAGCTACAGTATTAAACTGGTTTACCTGCAGTCATATAGAGCAACATACAGATGACTTCCTATATGTTGTGACTGTTAGCTAGACCTAACAGAAAGGAAGTGAGAAACACAACCCTTCTTGGGAGTCTCTACACTTCATTTTCATTGTTGGACTCTGGAATCTAGCTAATGTGTTTAGTCACTGTCTCAGCACTTGCCTCTTGTTCTCTGTAAGTGTGAACGTTGTGGAGATCTAACCTGTTTTGTGTGACTGGACTGACTGGACTAAAGGGAAAGAGTTCTAGTCATGTGTCTGGGTCAGACCAGACTACCTCCCTTTCTCTCTCTCTATCTCTCTCTCTCTCATACGGGAAGCCTCATGCCTGCCTGCCCAGAGACCCGGCGGCTGACTTTATTAGATATCGATTTAAATCCCATCTCTGTTTAATCTGATCTGAGGCAGGGTTTCTTTCTCTCCAGGCCTCTCTCCCTTTGCTTTTCTCTTTCTCTATCTCTCTCTGCTCTCCTTCAGAGGGGCCCGGTGGTGTTGTGTGGTCCCCTGCCCAGCCGTCTGTCCTCAGTGCTAATGAGCCGCCGCCTGCACTAGCCGCTAACCGGGGCTAGCTAGCCCCACTGATGAAATGTAAATGGGCAGAAATGAGCACAATTACAGCCACTGGGGGGAAACTGGCAGCTAGTGTCCTCCACCGTCTCTCCACACCCCTCCCACGCCCCCACCCTGACGGACAGGCCCCCCTCCCATGGTCGGAGCTCTGAGTGACGGCCCAGCGCCCGGGTACGAGGAGACCCCGGCGGGCCCCAACACAGCACGGGCTGGGGGGACAGTGGGGACACTGACGCCCGCCAATGGTTGTGGCTGGGGCCTCCTCGCCTCTTTCAACTGATCCATTAATTACACTGAACCGAGAGAGAAAATTAAGAGGTAAATTTAATAATAGGGGAGGAGGGCCGGAGGATGGATGGAAGAAGGGGGGGATTGGTCGAAATCCATACACAGGAGTGTTATGTTATTGTCCCCCATCACTAGTGTGAGGGTGGACCGCTCCAAGCTTATTGCCACTATTGTCACCAGTCAACGGCTTCCTGACATGGAAGGTCACGGGGGTCTGGGCTAATCAAATAATCACATAGGCATGAAAACACCACAGCCATAGACAGCATTAGTATTAAGAGCGGTTGTCATCTTTCTGGTGGGAATTGTAATGAAGCATTTCAAGATATAGAGAGACTTTGATATGGCTCAATTAGGAGATGAATTGTCTCTTCTCCTCTGAGGTGAAGGTGGAACAGAACTGAACTGAACAGTGGCCCTTTCCAGTCTGCTGGAGAACAATACAGCATTAAGTAAGGAACCTAAGTAGGGAACCTAATCTTTATTCGAAGCACTCATCCCCTCATCTCACCATTACAGGGTGGGGTAGGATACTATTGGACACAATAGCATCATGATCCAGCCAAATCCTAGAACAATCCTAGAACTTGAGATAAGCATGCGTAACTCAAACCTTTACATAAATCACAGTTCTAGTTAGTGCACATGGGAGGATATCTTGTGTAATCTTATGTTGTGTCTTGGATATTGTCTGGTTCTCATTTGTCTCATACACTGTACTTCCTTCAAAGACAGATCTGAGAAGTTGTAAACAGGCTGACTGGGTGAGGTGGATTAAGCATCAGATTAGATAGAGAGTGTGGATGCGAGTTAGAGCGTTTGGGTTCTGTGGCCCACTTCTTATTCCGCTCTCCTCGGCTCCTTGATACCGCGCGTCTCCACGGGTTCTGGATCAGCGCTCCAATAGGTAGCTGAGGCTATCAAAGTACATTTTTTAAGTTTCATACTTTGCAGGTTTTCCCTTTGTTCTCCTTTCCCTGGTTCTCCTGGGCCCAGAGTGGGGAGTCTTCTGGGTGTTACACATAGCTCAGGGCTAAACCAAGGCAAATCTATAGGGAAAAGGAGGCTTTAAATTGAAGTGAGCTCATGACCAAAAAAGGGAGGTGGGGGGGGGGCAGCGGTGGTTAGAGCGTTATCTGAGGGGTGGGGTGGGGTGGGGGGCAGCGGTGGTTAGAGCGTTATCTGAGGGGTGGGGTGGGGGGGGCAGCGGTGGTTAGAGCGTTGTCTGAGGAGTGGGGGGCAGCGGTGGTTAGAGCGTTGTCTGAGGGGTGCGGGGGGGCAGCGGTGGTTAGAGCGTTGTCTGAGGAGTGGGGGGAGCAGCGGTGGTTAGAGCGTTGTCTGAGGGGTGGGGGGCAGCGGTGGTTAGAGCGTTGTCTGAGGGGTGGGGGGGCAGCGGTGGTTAGAGCGTTGTCTGAGGGGTGGGGGGCAGCGGTGGTTAGAGCGTTGTCTGAGGGGTGGGGGGGGCAGCGGTGGTTAGAGCGTTGTCTGAGGGGTGGGGGGGGGCAGCGGTGGTTAGAGCGTTGTCTGAGGGGTGGGTTCGAGAGGGAAGTTGGAGAGGAGGAGTAAAAAAGAAAGAAAAAAGAAAGTAAGCGATAAACAGTTAAATATGGTCATTACAATTCCAGGCATTTCCCCCGTTCTTTTTCTTTCTCCACCTCATATTACAAACGGCAACATCCCCCCCCCCCCTACGACACACAACACCACCGCCACCGCTGAAAACCCCCAGCTCAAAAGCCTTTGGGATGATTTGATTTGCGGTGCTATCTGAAAACGGCCTCATCGTGCTAACAAGATTAAGCTGAGCCCCTGTCTGTTTCTTGCACTGGAAATTTGCTAGGTGATTAAAACTGGCTTTCTGCTGGAACACCGAGACCGGGGCTAGTGGGATGGTTGCCAGGTAACAAGACATGACTCCTGTTTGATATAGCTACATAGGCAAAAGGCTAGCCAACGAACAACCGTACAACCATTATCATCCCCCTTGAACAGGCAGGCAACAAAAGACCATGCTTTTATTCACGTTTCTCTCTCTGCTGCTGTTCTGTAGAGCTCACAACAAAGAAGACCCGGCAGAAAGGTTCTCTCATGGTTGTCTTATAATGAGAAAGAAGATCATACGTGGGAATATGTGTGATTTAATCTCGGACAGAATGCACAAATGTAATCATTTGGTGGTCTTTCATCTCTCAGACCTTCAAAGATGTTCGCCTATTTTGGTCTGCAGGAATTCAGAAGCTATTCCACGGGTCTTTTCTACTCAGCCCTAAACTCTTCGTCTCCTATGTAGGAAGTGAAGCGAAACCCTATATGCAAGAAGCTTTTCCAACTTGCACTTTAGCAGGGGAAGGAAGGACAGAGTATTAATTCTTCATTCCTACACTGTATTTATTCAATTGGATTATGTATGCATGGGAGCCCTAATGAGGGTTTAAAAATGCAATTATTGCTTAAGCAAAAAAATGCGACTTTTTTGATAAATGTTTCTATTAGCTAATAAATGGAGAATCAACAGACTTAGAAAACTGCTTTATTCAGGGCTTGAAATTAGGCCATCAATCATTGCGGAGTTTGTTAACTATTTTTCTGTACTCTTGCTTCCACCCGCCCCCCAACACTGGAGGTCTAAGAATACGCAAAAACGATTAAAGGAGGGATGAGGGGGAGAAGAAAAAAAGAGGACAAATTGTGTTTGATAACCCAGCCAAAACGCTTTAGATGTAAAATGTCTACAGAATCTCTTCGCTTGGGAGAGAAAAGGGAAAAAACGATTAAATGTGGGGATGGTGTTCATAAATGAATGGACTATGATAATCAATCACATTTATAATTCATGAAGCCATGCCACAGGTCAGCACGGCCATTAGGACAAGGTTAATCAGAATTCAAAAGGTCATCGTGCATCAAAAGGGTTTATACATTTTATGAGCCCGTTGATTATGTTTTCACAACTGTGAATATCCTAAAGCAGCATGTGTGTGTCATTTGAATTGATCCAGTAGTGTGTCACCCATCTGTCAGCCTAGAGGCCTGCATATCATCTTAATATTGATTATAATATAATGCATAATTATTATAAAAACATATTTCAGTTGTTATATGTCAGCATGGCCGCGGGAAGTTTTTATTTTCTTTTATTATTTTTTCTTATTATGTTAAAAAAAAATCAACTTATCCATGGGTGCTGCAACACCCGTACTTCCCACGGCTATGTATGTCAGTGACATTCAAACTTGGCTTTATAAAATTACTACCTGTTTTGTTTAAGTATGAAGCCAGTATTACTGGACATCGAAAAATATATACAGTAATTCTGCTCTATGGATGGTCCCTCCTGTCATATGAAGGGGTATAAAGTCCTACATGAGAGACTGATCTGATCTGGGGTCAGGCCTTACTGAGGAGATCAGTGGTGACTTCTGTTCTCTTGGGGATCTGGGGGTCAGGCCTTACTGAGGAGATCAGTGGTGACTTCTGTTCTCTTGGGGATCTGGGGGTCAGGCCTTACTGAGGAGATCAGTGGTGACTTCTGTTCTCTTGGGGATCTGGGGGTCAGGCCTTACTGAGGAGATCAGTGGTGACTTCTGTTCTCTTGGGGATCTGGGGGTCAGGCCTTACTGAGGAGATCAGTGGTGACTTCTGTTCTCTTGGGGACAATGACTGCAAAGGGCAACTTCAACCAAAAGTTCCTTCTCGCTCTCTCTGCCTGTCTTAGTATCCAAATGCCATTGAAAGTCACAATGGTGAGCTGGGGGATTGAGAACACACACACAAACACACACACACACACACACATACCTAAGGGAGACCGATGTCCAATGACATACCTCTAGTCTACCTTGCTATCATGTCTGTCTGTCATTGCATCTTAGCCTCTATCTAATGTGTGAGACACAGTGTAATATGTCACTCTCTGTGAGGAAGCTTACCTGCATCTGATGAAAATAATGCAGTATTTTCAGACGACACAATCAAAACAGATACAAGTGCCCTCTTGCCTCAAAATGAAAGCGATTCAGAACGTGTATTGATATGGGTTTACAAACACACAGTCTGGGGACAGGCATCAAGAATGCATACAGTATACTGTAAGTCAATTCTACATGAAGGAATAATTCCAAATATATTCATAGAATGTCATAGCTATTTCAGGGAGAGAACACATAATACTGTATTACCTCCACAGAGTGATAAGAAAAGGTATTTTCATATTTCCATGTATTTTTCATTCATTTTCCATTTTGGGGAAGAAAAGTGCTCAAGGCAAGATTAATAAGCATTTAAAACGGTTTCAGTGCTAACCGGCAAATCACAGTGTGTGTTTCAGACTATTGTTCACCGCAGACTGGTCATGAATGACATAAATAGATTGCCCTGGAAAACCTAGCTACAGGAGGCAGGCAGACACATTCACACACCACACACATGCACATACAAACACACACAAAGACAGGCAGGCACGCAAGCACACATACACACACAGTATAAAACACATACTATATCCCATCTGAACTGTAATTAAATGAAAATTGCCTTCCGGAAGCATTTTTATTCCCCCCTCCCTGCAGAAGACAGAATTCAAAACACTTAACCCCTATTAGATTCCAATTGACAACCGAGCACAAAATGGCTGGAGTACCCCTTGGCTAGGTCTAACTTCGTGTCAATAGCTGTCTGGGAACCTTATATGGTTGCTACAGGCTGACCCCCCCCGCCCACCTCACCACTCACCCTGACACCCCCATACACACGTGTGCCCGAGCATTACAACAATACAACATAATGGCCGACATTCAACGAGTACAACTCCGTTAATTGGCGGCCACCAAATTGTGTTTTATTTTGCCACCGAGTTTGGAAATATAATCAGTTTGCCTAATTTTATTGCGTTTCCTAATGATGCTTGCCCTAAGCAATTGTACTGTGTGTTCCTTAGCAAACAGCGTGTGTCAGCCTAGCTGAGATTAATCTTGATTACTTTAACCCTGTTGATGAAGTAGGGTACAATAACGCTTTAATTGGGGAATATTGCCGACTAAAACAGTGATAGATAGCCAGTGAGATGGATGTTTGACTTGTGTGGTAATTGTAATGCTATTTGCGTTGATTAGCGGCGGATGGATCAGCGATAACAGCGAACCACGTGGAATATTGAAACAACAAAACTACAAACAAACTAACTAAGGCAGAGTGATGATGCTTACAGTACACGACACTACATTCATTACCTGGTTATTTCAGGCCCCCAGATATTTAGGCATCAAGCCTGTCATGTCACCTCCCTTATGGAGTCAGGGCTGGTCCCCTGGAGGCAAGCTAGCCCCAAAATGCAACTCCAGCTCTTCTAACTCATCTTCCGTCCTTTGACAACACAAAGCAGAGAAAAGAGAGAGAGAACCAATCTGCTCCCATTGGACAGTTGTCTTTGGAGGTGTTGCCCTGCGAATGGACGTGCTGATTCCCTCTTTTCTTTGTGCTGACTGCCTCGTTGGTGCTCGGGAAGGTTTTGCTGAGTCTCGATTGGTGAGTGGGCGAGACCAGTCAGGAACAGGAAGTGTCGGCGGGCACCAGCTGTGACCTGGCTGTACTCTGTGAGGAGAGTGGGGTATTACCAACGCCCCCCCCTACCTCCACCTCCACCTCAACCAAACCTCATCCCCCTCTTCCCCCAATACAATCCTATTCCCTCTGATTGACACTTGACAGACCACGATGAACAGACTCCCAGGTAAACACACCCTCACAAGTCCACAAATACTGTCACCTGCTCACACGTGCTCAGAGTGGACACACACACATAGAGGCGTAGGGATGGGGATAACGTAAGCGTGTGGATATTGGTGCTGTCTCTCGGAGGTGTGAATGTGTCACCAGTCACCATTGACAGCATGAGCTGGAACAGTACAGAGGTCATTGGTCAAGACAGCAAGGTCATATGCTATACATAGAAGCCTACTGTTTACCAGTCAGAAATCCCTGAGAGAGGCGTAAGAGGGAGTTGACAGGACACAGAGGGATCAGTCCCACCGTCATATCAAATTAAATGAAACTGGACGTCTTGTCATGACAAATATCATAAAAATGACACTGAATGTGTTTAAAATTGAGCTGCAACATTTCTGATTGCTGATTGGTTACATGTTGAACAGCCAAATGTTTCACAATATCTCAGCCCTGTTCTCTGTCAGTAATATATACTATTCCAATTGAAACAACAGTGATAAGGTGTTGCCAACCTTTCCTTTGAGAAATTGAAAGCCTGCAGAAATCTAGCTTCAGGCTAAATGGATAGTGCCATAAGCCCTTGTTTTAATTCTTGGGTCGCGGTTGTAATCAGTAACACAAATGTCTTGGCATCAGGTCACTGTTCAAATCTCAATCCACACAACACACTGTCATACATGTGGAATTATATGTAACGCTGTCATCACGCATCTATCACAGCATCACTGTTCGTATTAAAAATAGAGTGTTCGGGTGTTAAAAAAATGTTAAGTGTTACATTGTTAACAGATGCATTGTTCAGGTCCCATTGACTGTATACAGTAAGTCTGAGTCTACACTAGTGCCCCAGTTGATCTTTCTGAGGGCCCAGCCAGGCAGCCACACTGTACTGGCCCAGCCACAAACAGCACTGCAAATACAGCAGCTTGTCATAATAATGACAAGAGTCGACTCCATTCTGTTCTTTTGAGTTTATTTCTTTGATTTAGCACCGCAGCCGACTTTGGCCCGGGATGATCTCCAAGGTTGCTGTCAGGATGAATTTTATGTCCTTGGCTTTTGCGTCTTTCTGCAAGCCTGTCACATCCACTCAGGGCTGACTGGCGTACCAGCCAAGACCTCTGGCATGCTGTGAGTATTAATAGAATATTGATACAGCCAAAACGCTGTTGTGGGATTCATTGCATTTTGTCTCTGCTCCTTTTTTTATTTTAATAAATCCCGATGCCATTTCCTGTGATGCAGAGCGTTTTAATTAGTGATTTTTACTACCTCGCCCTCTCATGAAATTAATTATTAATTAAGTAAAAAATATAGGCGTGTTTAATGCTTCAATTATCCGAGCGAGGTTTTATGGTCAGTGGAGTTCAGCAGCTGAAGAATATCTGGGAGAGAGGGAGAAAGAGATAGAAAGCGTGAAATGCCAATCTACCTTTCTTTTTCTATTTCTTTACTTCTCCCTCTTTTCCCCCTCTCTCTCTTTTGCCCCCCTTCACTCTCATTCCCTCTCTCCGTTTCCCCATCTCTCTCTCGTCCTCTTTCTCTATTTATCTTTTGTCCAGTCTCGCTCTCTCTGTCTCTCTCTCTCTCACACACATGCACACACACTCACTCTTATGTAAGCCACATATGCAAGTACCTTCTTGTGGACATTCTTTCTTAATTGAAGAGAACTTCAAAACAACAGGATCTAGACAAAAAATGTGTCAGTTTGCTGAGCTACCAAGTAACTGGGACAAGCAACCTTGTTTTTCTTTCTCTCGTTACATCGACTAGTGCTGTCATAACCCACACTCGCATTAGAAGGCAACAAATAATGTCACTAGGCTGACTTCTGCTTCCTTTTCAGGCCGGTTCAGTTTTCACATTACGGTAGCATGCTTAATGTCATTCAGTATGTTGATGTGGAATAGAATTGGCTGACAAATAAATGCAGAAATACTGAAGATACCTAAATAATAATTTCAATTCATAGGGCCACAGCACAGGAACTTATACTTGTCCCGAACACAAGCCTCGGAAATCAAAATGGACAATTATGTTCGTGTACAAAAGGGTTTTAAATAAAGTTATCAGATTTCCTTTAAAAAAAACAATATGATAAACAAAAATACATTCCATCAACAAGTGCATTGATTTTGATGTAAACATAATTATCATCCCTGCCAGAGTAAATTGGTCTGATGAGATAGTGAGTTCATTATCTGCCAAAACACTTGGGAGTGTGATTCTCTAATTAATTTTCTATAATGAAGCCTGTGTTTTCGTTAAAGCGCCCAATTCCTTCAATGACACATTGTTTACTAAGATACATTATCTTAGACCCATTGGGCTCTGTGATGTGGCATGTGTGAGGTCAAAGACTACCTAGAAAACGTAGTTTAGCACCCCAGAGTATATTAATTTATTCATTGCCCTTTATGACAGTTATGCTAATGTAGGATACCTCAGTTGCATTTGCTATATCTAAACTTCCATATGATAAGCATATAGGGGGGTGAATTCAGTAGCAACAATAGCATAACGTCATATCCAATTACAATGATTTGGTAGCAAACAGCCTCCTAGGCCTCTGCCTTCTTATCTGTGAGTACCAAAAGTTGTCAGGAGTTCTCTTTCATTGGACATTAGCATGCGCCAATACCTCAATGCTATCAACCGACTGCATGCACTTGGATTCGGGCTTGCAATGGTATCCAAAACTATTTTCAACAACTGATTCTGTACTTGAATTGAACAGCATGACTGAACGACATAGCTCATTACTTTACTCATTAGTTAATTATCGGAGAAGTAGGACAAGTCAATAAAATGGAAGGCAGTAAATTCCGATACTAATTAGCGCCGGCGTTCCCTCTGAGACATATTTAAAGGCAGATTAGTTACCTGAATGTCCCGCCACGGAATAGAGGAGGGCGAGACAGAGACAAGATGAGAGCACTAAGGTTAACAGCTTGTCGTTGTTAAAGCAAGAATTAGAATAGTTACAGTCACTACTAAATAACCCTCAATGAAAGTGCACCTCCACTTAGGGAGTCTAGTGTTAGGGAGCCACACTAGAATACCACTTAGCATGAATAAATATTGGACGTGCATTCTAAGAGCTATGCAAGTATTAACATGGAAAACAGATTACTGTTGGTGAGTTATGTATGACTGAGACTGTACACAGCAAGTAAATGGGGTTGAATAGTGAAAGCTGAACTACAGTGTTCTAAAGCAAGGTGTACATATTGTTGTTGGAAATAACCAATATGATGATGTTTACATCAATATTGTCTCATCTGGTTTGAGCATAACAATTATTTTGTAGGATAATAGTTCTTGACATTCACTGATGTACTGTATTTCAGTATGTATCTATTGAGATGGGAGGGTTAAATGATTGTCTTTTGAGTCCTTTGCGCTGTAGAAATTGATAACAATGATGAATGATTATATTTATTAAAATTGACCTATTCCTTTCATTAGGATCCATTCTGCCTCTATTTGTTTTCTTTGGTGTGTCTGCCAATAATAACCATTTGACACATTGGGCCCATTCTGAGGAACCATAGGCTGAGTTCATGCACTCCTCACAGGGGGCTTGCGACAGTGCTGCACAGCCTCCCGACAGCCAATCACATCCCAGAGAGAGAGAGAGAGCCTAGCGAGGGACAGGCTAGCGCCTCTTTTTCACATGCAAATCCAACAATGTGACAATAAACACCTGACATGGACCATGACTACATTATTCATCCTTTTTAATCAAACTCCCCCTCTCGCCTCCCACCCAATGCCTATCCCACTGCCCCCCCCTTCACTCAGCTGTTTTCACGGGTATACATTATCACTTTTTCACTCAATTGGCTCTAACAGGGCTAAGCTAGTTGTGGGGCCGCTGGGGAGGACAGAAGGCCGCATTTATTTACCTTCAGCAGACCTCACCGTGTCATCTGCTTAATCATGTGGCTAATCGACAACACTGTCTCCCCACGCACACCGGGGCTGGACAATGGCACCTCATTCATATTTCATACAATGGAGTGTTTAAGTCATTGCACGCGTCTGAAGGAGGGGATATTGTGTTTCATTGTTGGGGCAACTCCACAGAGACTTGCCCACCCAACCTCCCTCCGCCCTCCTTCAACAAGCATATGCTCAACACTTCTGGTGTTAACCAGACCAATGCAGCTGGACGCCAGGGCTATATCAGACTTAATTCACATGATTAATTCAAATGGTTAATTCCGCATTATCGCGGTTTCAGATATAAAATTACCAAGACAAATATGTATTCCACTGAATAATAAATTAACAGGGGAATTAAATTATGCAACAGGCCATGTAATAGGGCTCCTTTCTCCCCAACTAATGTCCTATTCTACCCTCACTTTAAAGTACACGGTGTCAGATTCTAAGTAGCCGGGTGCTACTTCTTTTGTAACTGTGACTCTTAAAAGGGATTTATTCCAGTGTGACGTGGACAGATCCTCTGCAGACTGAAGTGTACTTAACCACTCTCTCTTAACATCGAAAGGGTACTCAAACACTTGATTGTAACCCTGAAAAGTGTATTAACAAAAATGTGCATTCAACTGCTCTTGGTGGCCCTCCAAATACCAATTCACTACTACGGATGCTTCTACCCGGGACATGTTTTGTTTGAGACTATGTAAGTGTGACGGGTGCTATAGATGTCAGAGGCTGATACCCTTGCACTCTTCGCCTCTGTTTCTTTAAAAGATTAACCAGGGTCATTAAGGACACGGAGAGAGGTTCATTTCACCATTACGAGTGGCAAATTAATCATCGGGGATGCCATTTAATGACATACTTGCCTCGCTGATTACTTGTGTTCTTGTTAATTACAATGGTTAACTACAGTGCACCTATGAAGGTCCTTTTGGTATTTGGGTCTCATTTGGTCTCAAGTCCTTGGTCCTAAAGACACACACTTTATTTTCTCCTTGAAGCAAATTATAGAACATAAAAGAAACAGCTGTGTATGGCACTGACAGCAGACACCCATTATAGACGCCCGGGCCACGGAAGGAACTTAACTGTGTCCTATAACATTAAAATGGGGTACATGGTTTCACTATACTGTGGTGCTGTGGTTCGCGGTTCTCTCTCTGCCTCCGTCTCAATGAAAAACACAAAAGGTGGTGTCATTAAAACAACACCATTAAGCCCGGCTCTATTCTTCGTCCATTATTCTAAAGGATGTCTCTGGCTGAAAGGGCTGTTAGGATACAGGGTTAGGCACAGGGCTCATCCACGTTTAATAGGAGTGGTCTTGGGGCAGCCAGGGCAGGGAGAGGTCAAGCTGGACACTTCCTAGCGTTAAGGGGAGTAATTCATCTGAATTAGAATGCCGGTGGTTCCATCAGGTCAACAGCTCAGGGCTACTGGTGACCAGGGTGTGACTCCTGGCACACTGGCTAAGGGAGAGGGGCTTGATAATGGGGTTAGGACCCTGATGGTTATCAGCCAAAACTTTGAGTTGTTTTTATTCCTCCCTGTTTTAATGGTGATTTGGGAGGGGTCCAACACGGGCAATTCCACCGAGATCTCCGGGAAAGGGGATACGTGACTGCTGTAACATTATAAACACTGGCAATCCAAAAGGACTCCAAAGGCTAGGACATGAATGAGAATGTTGTTCCTCTTTGTGCTGTTCGACAATTTTATTTATAGAGGGCTATAGTAAATACCAAGCAGTCACGCCTAACGAATATGATAATTGGGTCGTTTATTTAGTCAAGATCACTATATCGGTCAAGTAGAGGAGAGCAGGCCTATTTTCCTCCTCTCGCTGTCCATTTCATCTTGAGATTAAATCATCACAGACCATTCAAAGAGTATAATTTTTTGGTTATTTTAAATGTTTCATTGATGTATTTTTCCATATTTGCTTTCAATCAAGCACAATAATTAGAGTGGTTATTTAAAAAGCAACCTATCAAAACCAAGTAATTTGTAATAATTACAATGGTAATGCCAATCATTTTAAATAACGGAGACTTCAAACTTTTTAATTTGACAATAAATAGCGGAACCTTCAAGGAATGTGAACTATGTGGAACACATTTGGGGAATGTGCCTCTATGGCCTTTGTGTGTGGACAATAGCAGACCCAACCCACTTCACATCTTTCCTCATGTCCTCCATCTATTGGAGCAATGGCAGCCCTTTGATTTATTTTCTTTTTGCTCATATCGAGGAGGCTTAGAACGAATCCTGAAAAGACCTTTTGAAATGGACTAGAGTCTAGCCTGGCTGTTTTCAGTGCATCCCCACCCCACCCCACTCCCCCCCACCCCCCTTTTCCCTCCTCCCTCGTCGTTGCTCTGTTTTACAATCTCATTCAAGTGGTTCCTTTGTTTTGCCACTCTCTAAGCTCTGATCTCTGGCTTTAGGAGGAGTCAAGAGGCCTAGACCGTTCTGAAAAAGCCTCCTTGCCACAAAGCAGACGCTTGTTCCCTGAATCCTGGGCTGTGGGTCTAAGCCCGCTCCCCTCTTCAGCCCCTCCACCAGAACACAACAAAAAAAGAGCAGAGATCAGGGAAGGTCATCCTCTGGCGCGATATCGTGAGAACTTAATGAAAGTTTTATAACTCTTGAAATGTTTATGACCCCCCGCACTCACCAGCTTGTCCCTCCAATTAATGGAGGATGGGGGCACGTGGGGCCACAGCTGGCCCGGCGCCAGGTGAGGGGTCGGTAACTCAGTCAGGAGGACCACTTTTTACTTCCTTGTACCCATGAGTACTTTCACCTCACTGTAAAGCAGCTCCTGACAAATGATATCCTTGGAAGATAAATAGTATTTGAGGCATTATTATGCAACATTCTACTGTCACTCAATTGGCTGGGTTATACAAAAACGGAATTTTCAAAGACTAAAAAACAAAGCGTAATTCCTTCTGTTATTACTTCCGATATAGGTATTTTGTGGAAACTTAACAAGCACCGTTTCAATTAATGCATGCAAATGCGCAGAATGAAACAACTCTAAAATGAGCCTCAGTGCAGCCCTCTTTGCCCATGACAGTGGTTATAGAATGACTTCTCGGGGAGACTTATGAGGATCCATCTTGCCAGTGTGGACCTGTCGTCGAGCGCCGTGGAGAAATCCGAAGCCCATCTTGAAACAAATGACAAAATCTATCGCCCTGGGCCCTGTGCTTCTTAACAGCTACGATTGGGAAGCCATCGCTGTCCACAAAATATGATAAAACCCATGCCGTAATAGGATTCATAAACATGCCCAAATACAATTTGTTGAGATGTATTTCAGGAAAAGACAATCATTTACAACTTCTGAGGGGGGTTTAGAATAAGTATGTTTGTATGCAAATCCGCGAACACGTTTTATGTACTCGGCTTGCACAGATCATGAAAGCGCATTAGATTTATGGCAGTGTAGAGAGGGGTTGGAGTTGGGGTGGGGGAGAAGTGTTGGGATTTATAGAGAGACCTTTTTGGGGGCTTTGATTACTGCAGAATGAGCCCTGCTTTCATGCCTCTGACATCGAAAACAATCCTATTCACTTAGGCTGGAGGAGTTGGGCATCCCGGCCCTATTGCATGGGAATGGGAGCCCGCCAACACGCTCTCTCTGCTGGCACGAACATAGGCTAAGGAAGGGATGTAGGACAAAAGAATTCACCTCCACTGCAGACATTCTGCAGGCAAAAAGTTATTGGGACCATTTTGTTGTTATATCGTTATTATTTGTTCTACTTAACACAATGTTTTTTCTACCAGGTTATTTCTTGATGTTAACTGGCGTCATGTCTGTTGCATCTTCTGAGGGTTCGTTTCCCTAGTTAAATCATGTTTACTTTTATTGTTCCAGACAAATAATTGGTAACTCATTCGGCGATAGACAAACATGGTTTATTAAATATATCCACGTGTACCTAAAGACACACAGGTATCATGTACCTAACTTTAATTTGGGTAAGCTAGTAATGTTTAAGGGCTTATCAAATCCTCCAGTTAAGAAATAAAGGAAACCTGATCTGAGACCTATATAAAGATGCCACTTTAAATAGCGAAAGTCCTGCCCGCCTAATGGCTTTAACTTGGCCTAATGTAAACAGAGTTTGAAAGTTTGATCTAATAAAATCCCATTTACAAACTCATTTATTACCAATAAAGGAAGGAGAAACACCTGCCTCATAGCCTTTAAACTCATTTTGAGATATGTCTAGTTTTTTTCTCTCTCTCCCCCCTCGGTACGACGGAGCTGTTTTGCACAATGTGGCATGAATTTGGGCGTCTGCGACATGCGGCCTCCTCTTCCTCCATCTTTACCGGCAGAGAGGGGGCCGGGGGTGACCCCGGATTTCGGAGGCTTTTGGAATGAGAAGTTCAAAGGAACTCCCCGCAGCTTACATAAACCACACTCAATTGGCACAAAGAGGAAACTCAATTTGCAGGGAGCTGCGCTGTATACTTTTTATAGAGGAACTTTTAGTCATTAGGGCCATATACACTGCCTGGCTCAAAGAGCAGGGTGAAGCGGCGGGATGCCGCGTGTTGCTTCCACAAAAGCAGGGCACCGAACAGCCCTAATGAGAACTAGGTTGGTTCTTCCTGTGCCTCCTTCAAATGATGGCCATGTTTGTTTTTCGCTAAGGCAAGGGGATGTGTTTAACCCCTTCTCCAACCAAATCTGCTTAGAAGGTGTAATCCTATCTAGTATGCATATAGCATCTTCAGGCGTGGTTGCGCGGGGAAAAACATCCAAAGATGCTGTATCAAATTAAATGTACGTGTGGAAGAAAAACACAGTTTTGGACCAGAATCAGAGTCCACAGCAAAAGAAAATGAATTCTGACTGGGAATCTAGTTTAGGGCTGTCATATTGATTTTATTTAAATGGGATTTGAGAACAAAAAGGTACTATAGCGATATGACAAGAACAAATCTTAGAATTGACTTATTTGCAAAAATGTAATTCAACCAGCTTAGGACCCTTCGTCAAAAGTAAATGTATTGTTGTTGTCACTGAAGAGAGAAAATAAACAGGAAAACATCTCATGTTATTCCAAATATCTATGCTAAAAGGTTGAACTACATCAAGCAAGCATTTAAATAATGTAAATACAGTATCTATGCCTTTCATAATGTTTTATTCAACATTTGTATTACTAAAATATGAGCCTCCATAACACATAGTCCTTCACAACACAATGAACATGTGTTTAACAAGATACCGTTTAACTCGTATCAAATCTGAACGAAAAACCAAAATGACATCATCTTTGATATTATCGTGTCTTGTAGCCCACCTGGGCTCCACCTTTGACCTTTGACATTTCCAGTGACCTCTGACCTCAACACACTAGTCTATACCAGCCATCATACTAGTCTCTTTGTGTCCTCTGTTACCCTTCTCCCCCTCCTTTCACTTCCTCTATATAAGGCAGATTAATGACAGCTAATAATATCTGATGTTCCTGGACATTGGCCCCGTAATGAGATGCATTCCCAATGGGTTGCCGAGGTGTCACCACTAACAAATTCACCAGCACTGCACGCAATTAGCCTATAAAAGGGAGCGGGGAAATATACTAAATCAGTATTGGGCAAGACGGATGGAGCGAAAGGAAAGAAAAATATCCTTTTGTACTGTCGTAACATGAAGGAGGAAGGGGATAAGAATGGGTATTTTCTCCCCTCCAACATCCCTCTCCGGGAGGGAATCTGGACATGTTACCTTTATGGTAACATTATTCCTTGACTGGCTGGTGGCAGCGTTTCATTACACCTCAGTCTAACGTTGAAATATTTTTTCGCCAAATGTCAGCGTATGCAAATGAAGCCGAGGGCCCTGTTCGCATGTGATGTTTTGTTAAAGTTGTTGCAACCTTTTTTTCGACCCGTTTCTCGCTTTCTCTCTTTTCTCACATTGAGAAATATGCTTCACAATCACTGTCCCAAGATGCTATGCGAACAAGGCAATCAATCCATCAATCAATCAATGTCGTTTCATTTAGCTGTGTTGTATTCATATTCATAATGTTTGTCAAATAATGTCCTGTGAGGCTATTTCAACATAAATAGAGAATTAAATCAATATTAGCAGCAGTGATGGTGGGCCGTAATAAAAACACGCTAGAGTGATTCAACATTTATGCAAAACAACAAGCCTAAACTCCCAGTATAATGTTTTGGCTGGTGCCCTCCACACTGCGCCCTGTGGCTACGACAATGATGACAAGGGATCGCTCGCTCTCCCCCGCTCCATTCATAGCCCCTTTGCCCAGTGGCTCAAAGTGTCGACTAGTCGACCAGTCATCTTCAATGTGACAGCGAGGACAGCTCAGAGTGTCAGAGCTAACGCTACCCAGCCACTAAACCACCCACTGATCACTATTCTAGCAGGGTTGAGCTGATGAACAGACAAAAGGCTATGGCTGCTTGGTTTCCAGCGTGATGTGAAGGCAGCAGTCGTCAGATGTACGCAGGCGGTGGTAAATAATTCCCCACTTCTGGGGCTCGTCAGGGAGCCATTGCGTCGTAACGTTTGGCTCTGTTCTTGTGCTATTGTGTAGAAATATGTTTTTCACTAGAGGAAGAGAGAAGCCAAGTCCTGGTTCATACCTAAAGCATGGGCGAGAGAGAAGAGAGTTTCATGCATTCTGTGCATGAAAAGATCAGCTGTACTCCCATATTCAGGAGCCAGCCCTGCGTAGTACCCCCTATCTGTATCTCTCTGTACTGGCAGGATGTAGGGGGCCTATCAGTCTAATGAAAATTACATTCATAATCACACCACTCCCTGCATTATGCAACTGGTGAGAAATGGGGCCAGGATATCTAAGTTTGATAGCATTTCTTAGGCAGGATCAAACTGAAACTGTGAATGGGTCGGCATCAAATCTGAATTTGATGAGTTCAACAGTAAAAATATTAACTTTTGAACGTATAATGCAAATGATAAACAAGTTAAGGTTGGATAGAATTTGAAGCATTTTTGAGGGCTCTGCAGTACTGGAAGAAAGAGGCTGAGGAAATTGGTATAAAAAATAACTTCAAAAATAATTTACTCTGTTCTCATAACTAGAGAGCTTTCCGTCATTTGTTATGAGCCAAATGTATGCTATAATAATATAGTAAATTAAGTTAAGAGGAAAGTGATGAGTTCCAGAGAGGCACTGAAATCTACATGCAAATGCATAATAATCACACGTCTACAATATTGCAATGTTAAGAAAAAAATACCTTGGATTCAATTATCATGTAGAGGGGAATAATCACAATGTTATTGGAAACTCAATTACCGAGGCAAGCCCATGTCTGGAAATTAGCAGAACTTAGCTAAGGCAAGTCAGCCTTGAATTCATCAAATATGGATTATCACAATATTACATGTTCACTTTGATTCTGTCCAAAGACAAACATCCACAGTCACTGGTACACACTCCAGCCTCTGGATTATTCATGAATAGCCTACTCTCTGATCTATTATACATGCAAAACTGATTCTATACCGATTGCCGCAGGCTAGGAGGCACAGACATAGAATTAATTATATTATATACACATGCATGATAATTGTGTACGATTCGGTCAAACACTGAGGTATTTCCCTATGTGTGATTACTATTGTCGCCATTGTTTTCCTCGCAATTATTTCCATTATTACTGTTAATATTGTTAATATCATTGCTTCTCTTCTCTGTTTCTCTGGGGCTTTTTGTGGTGAGATTGAATGCAAGTGGCCGCCACCATTCTGGAATAAATCATGTCATTCACAGACTTGGGCCATGACATTAATACATAAACGCCATGCTCATATATGAAGAAAATTACTTTGAAATTAAACACCAGTCTACAGGTTGGGCAGGGGGAAGGAGATAAGAGTATTAATTCATTAAAAATATTAATGAAATATCCCTTCTCCTCAGCGCGCGTCGCGGACAACCACACGTTGGAATATCACAGCATTTAAAGTGTCTCCTCTGGCTGATGGCTAGATTCGGTCTATTGTAGTTGGCTAGAGCATAATTCCAAATATAATTTCCATTTGTACTGGGAGCGTCATGCTCGGTTTGGTTATCAAATTCCCCCACACTGTAAGGTCCAATATGATACAACCCCACGATTGTGGAAATACATTTGCAATCAGAGCACTCTCCTTATGCACATCATCTTAAAGCCCGAAAGCAAGCTGTGAGCGGGCCAAGCTCCAAGTGCTGGACCTGCACAGGTCAATTGCATGCTCCTGGCTGCCATTATTAAAATATACCCAGTGCATTGGGTATTAGCTAAAGCTGTGTGTGTGTGCGTGAGCCAGACACCTAACTTTTGTGAGTTTCAGTTCCCCACTGTCCCCAGTCTCTGTTCCCTCAGTCTGCACCAGCGCCATGGTAGAGGCTGCTCCACAGCCTCAGAGACAACTTCAATCCCACATTATCAGGGGAGCGCACATTGCCTCTCACAAGGGTTTAATTTATTTGTGCCTGTTTCAGCCCAAGATTAAAGTTTAATTGCCGCTGACTGGCAGCTCCCAAGTTTTGACTAATTCTCCTTATCGGGAGTTCTTACTGAGTTGCTGAGGGCAATGTGAGGGCTGCGCGTGCGGTAGCGGTGCCCACACACACACACACACACACACACACACACACACACACACACACACACACACACACACACACACACACACACACAGTCAACATTGTAATCCCTTTTTTAAATTGGCCAATATGTTGAATACCTGAGACTATGTGTGTGCGTGCATGTGTGTGTGAGTGTGGGTTCGTTCGGTTTCCCTGGCAAGGTCGGGATTGCGAGTAATTAGACATGCGTCAGATTGTTTACTGCAGAATTGAATTGATTTGTACATGTAGAGCCATCATGTGACAAGCTGCAGTTGCATTTCAAACAGTGGGTTAGGTTGGCTTCCAATGATGTATGTGAGTACACAGAACAACACCAATTTACAAGTAAAATTCCCCCATCAAGAATAAAAACACTACTCTGCAGGAAGAAAAAAATGTGTGAGTCAAAAACACATTGCTGGATGCGTGCAGTGTGTTTGTTGATGAATCATTGCAGTATAAATCATTATAAAGTGCATTACCGTAGAGAATAGTGATCGCATTTCCATAAGTACGTGTTTATGCCAAAGTGATATACAACCGTAAATAACAGAGATAATCCGTGTGTGATCAGCCAAAGCAGAGTCGGAAGAGCCATCATTTATGACCTGTAATATTAGTAACAGCTATTAAAAGCTGAGTCTGATTTGAAAGGCCTCATTTAGCCGGGCGGAGATGTGCGTGAAATAGTGTTCCTTTGCTCGTAAGTAATGTCGCTAATCAGCCGCTACAGTGTATTTTGCTACATGTATGTAGCCTTATGGTCCTGAAACGGGACACAGTGGATTAGAGAAGATCTCAGGGGAGTGAATGGACTCAAGCGAGTCAAAGCCTTCACTCGACCATACTTGTGTGTAGTGTACACACACACACACACACACACACACACACACACACACACACGCGCGCACACACACACACACACACACACACACACACACACACACACACACACACACACACACACACACACACACACACACACACACACACACACACACACACACACACACACACACACACACACTGCTGTCATAATCCCCTATTAGTAATGATGATGAATAAAGTATAGCGTAACGCTTATTGTACTTCTGTTAAATGATCTTTGACTCATAATAGTTTGGGATTTCAAAAGTCAGGGCTGACTGAAAAAGTGGAGTGACATACCAATGAGTCAAGGCATTTCATCAAACGATTTGTCAATGAAATGGGAAGAGAAAGAAAGAAAACAATCCTTTTGGCTTGTGTTGCAGAGTAAGTGAGAGGTGAGCATGAGGGAATTCACACACACACTCACACTGACAGGATGGGGGGGGGGGGGTAAGGTTACTGTGGCTGCCATTGAAAACAGTTTTTCACCTGCCAGAGCAAATCTGGGATTAAGCCAAACTCACAGGTAGTGTGAGCGGAGCACTGCACCCAGCTGGGGACAACAGGCTCTCCTAATGCAAATAGTGTTAATACACAGTCCCCGAGCATATTATGTGCTGAGCAGTGAAACCTGCCTTCCTCCGCCGGCTACCTACACTACCTGTGGGACTGGAATTAGAGGGGCGAGAAACCACACACATACACACGTATGAACACACACACATGCATGCACACACAGGCAAGAGTGGGCACATACACACCCCTTGGAGCAGCGGTGGTGCATTTCACACTCCTGCTGTTTAACATAGCCCCACTGGGGAACGCCTGCGAAACAATGCTAGAGAGAAACCAACCAGGGCCTCACCGCTTCCCGACCTGTCGGTTGATCCCGCCAGTCATTCCAGGGCATTTGTATTAGCCAATTATGTCACTCAGGATCTGCTCGATCTGCATCCTCTGTCAGGGCCAAATAACAACACCGCAACCACCACCACCATCACTAAAAAACTACCACCACCACCTCTGCTACTACTACCACCACCACCGCTACCACCACCACCACCACCACTACAAAACTACTACCACCACCACCCCTCCTACCCCTAACACCACCACCACCACCACCACCACTACAAAACTACCACCACCACCACCACCACCGCTACTACCACCACCACCCCTACTACCACCACCCCCGCTACTACTACCACCACCACCGCCCCAACCACCATCACTACAAAACTACCACCACCATCACCACCACCCCTACTACCACCACCACCACCACCACTACTACTACCACCACCACCACCACCTCTACCAACACTACAAAACTACCACCATCACCATCACCACCACCACTACTACCACCACCCCTTCTACCACCACCGCTACTACCACCACCACCGCTACTACCACCACCACCCCTACTACCACAACCACCCTTACTACCACCATCACCCTTACTACCCCTACCCCCCTACTACCACCACCATTCTTACTACCACCACAGCTACAACCACCACCACCGTTACTACTATCACCACCACCGCTACTGCCACCATCACCCCTACTACCACCACCATCTCTACTACCACCACCACCACCCCTACTACCACCACCACCACCACCGCTACCAACACCACCACCATTCCTACTACCACCACCACCGCTACTACTACTACCACCACCACCGCTACCAACAACACCACCACCGCTACCAACACCACCACCACCCCTACTACCACCACCAACACCACCCTTACTACCACCACCACCGCTACCACCACCACCACCACCATCACTACCACCACCACCGCTACCACAGCTACTACACCATCCCTACTACCACCACCACCACCACCACCACCACCGCTACTATAACCACTACCCCTAATAATCACCACCATCACCACTGCTACTACCACCACCCTTACTACCACCACCACCGCTACTACCACCACCACCACCATTACTACCACCACCACCACAACCACCACCACAACCGCTACTACCACCACCACCCCCATTACTACCACCACCACCACAACCACCACCACAACCGCTACTACCACCACCACCACAACCACCACCACAACCGCTACTACCACCACCATCGCTCCCACCACTACAACCGCTACCACCACCACAACCGCTACTACCACCACCACCACTACTACCCCCACCATCGCTACTACCATCACTACCACCATCATCACTGCTACTACCCCCATCATTGCTGCTGCTGCTCTGGGGTAAATATGACTTTAATTGTCTAACGGAGATGGTGGCCCCGGCGTGGTGTATGTGAACATGTGTCCCCGGAGCGTCACACATCTGCAGAGGGAGATGAGGGATGTGGGGGAGAGGGTGCATGGGTTTGTGGGATGCGTGGTTAATTTGAGCTGCGGGTTCAGACAGGGACAGAGGGGTAAAGGGGTTGGAGGGGGTGGTGTCTGTGAAGTGTGAATGCCCTGTCATTCTGCCTTTGTGCCGGGCTGGCCTAATGAATTCCTCCCTGGGCCCTCCATCCGCAGCGGCTAATTTCACCTGACACCGCCTCGCTGCTGACAAGCACAGCCTCGCCGCCAATCAGCATGCATCAGGCTCAATCAGAGAGGGGCCCTATGAGATGCCCCAACACCTACTCTATAGATCTATTACACTCCATCCTACCCCCAACACTGAGCACAATCACCCCACCGTGGGCACCTGATCTGGGGCAGAGAGAGGGGAACAGAGGGGACGGTTGGCCCTATCCCTTGCCTGACCTCCAGGTGCTAAGCGGTCGGTCTGACAGTGGTGTCAGCTCTGTCACACCTGAGGGATGGCAGGTTATCAACACCAGCACAAACACAAACTCCAGCCTCCACCCAGAAAGGTTTTCCACCCTTCTCCTCTCTTCTCTCATCTCCACTCCGCTGTTGACAAAGCCCTATCTTCAGGGCGAAATGACAGAATCAAAAGTCCTGTTGATGTCCCCGTTCATCGTGTCGCCCTCCTTTGCACGCTTCACATCGGTTTCTTTAAAACCCTCATCCACGGTCGCCCAGTCTTCCACTGCCGTGTGACTTCCTCTCTAACTCAGCTCAAGCAGCTCCAAACAAACAGAGGCTGTGCAACAGATGGTGTCGGACTTAAACCAGGAACAGGAAACGAAGCCAAAGCATTTGGATGCCAGTTATGGTCAAAACACTCTCTCTTTCCGTGCCGCCCATTTCATTGACTTGGCTGGAGCTCTGCAGTCAGCCTTCCCTTTTATGACACGTTTTGGCGGAACATGCCGGTCAGCTGTGCTTCCAAATATGTCTGTTTAATGTGGGGTGTGTGACAAATAGATGATCTCCATCGTCTTTCATCATCCCTCATTTGGTCATCAGCCTCTTAGAGATGTAGTATCCCGGGGGCGTGCAAAATGTCACTCACTGCCATTCAGCGCGGAGTTGTTGTGATAAACAAATTGCAGGCTTTCTTGTTTACAGAGAGCACGATATTGAGGAATGGATGGTGCCTTTAGTTTTTGGTAAACAATTAATGGCGCTCCGAGTGGCCAAAAGTGCTTGCAGCCAAAACCATCTCTTGCCCGGAATGTTAGGAATGTGCAATTCGCACCATGTCAGGAATGAACATATTCAAATGTGTACAGCTATTAAATGTTAATTTACACAACAGATGAAGGCAAAGTGTGGTGCTTCATCAAAGAAATGGCCTGTATTTCAGTGTGAGGACTACGGCAGGAACAGGCCTCTGTTAAGTATTAAGTTAAGCACAGAAAAGTTAAGTCAGCGCTGCTGTATCATTTAAAAGAAAACAACTGTCCCTTTCACACAAACTCATTCACATCAGACCCTGGTAGTGGTGGTGGTGCAGCTAAATGTGTGCGGTTTCTTTGTGTTCTTTTCCAAATTACCAATCACAATGGCGTCCTCCACCCAAACTTCCTCACTACGTTTACGAGCAATGATGGAGAGAAAACAGCATCAGAAAACGAGCGAGTAATCTTCCCGGCAGATGGGCTCTGGTCTACGTCATAGGGGGCCTCGTTTATGGGATGACCATCTCACAGCGCTCGACATATGGACGACAGCGGTGGAGCGTGTGCGGAGAGGCAGCGCTGGAGTCGTGGAACAAGGGGAAATGAAGCGCATCACTACTGTCTGTCTGCTGGAGGGAGAAGGAGCTAGTTCTAGATGTGGGCCCACAGTTTGGTTCCATCACTTGCATGCTTGTGGTATTGGAGGAAGTCCCAAACTGGTATATCTCAGTTTAGCATTGGTTTCCTCTCACTCTTCAACCCTGTGTGTTAAGAGCACGCTACTCTGTACTGTTTTATCTAAGCTTCCCTTTAAAGGTTCTCTAAGCTACAGCCCCTATGTAAAGGTCATAGCTAGTGTACTAGCTACAGACCCTAGGTAAAGGTACTAGCTAGTGTTCAAGCTAAAGCCCCTTGGTAAAGGCCCTAGCTAGTGTACTAGCTACAGCCCCTATGTAAAGGCCCTAGCTACAGTAGTGTACTAGCTACAGCCCCTAGGTAAAGGCCCTAGCTACAGTAGTATACTAGCTACAGCCCCTATGTAAAGGCCCTAGCTACAGTAGTATACTAGCTACAGCCCCTAGGTAAAGGCCCTAGCTACAGTAGTGTACTAGCTACAGCCCCTAGGTAAAGGCCCTAGCTACAGTAGTGTAAAAGCTAAAGCCCCTAGGTAAAGGCCCTAACTACAGTAGTATACTAGCCACAGCCCCTAGGTAAAGGCCCTAGCTACAGTAGTATACTAGCTACAGCCCCTAGGTAAAGGCCCTAGCTACAGTAGTATACTAGCTACAGCCCCTAGGTAAAGGCCCTAACTACAGTAATGTACTAGCTATAGCCCCTAGGTAAAGGCCCTAGCTACAGTGGTGTACTAGCTACGGCCCCTAGGTAAAGGCCCTAGCTAGTGCACTAGCTATAGCCCCTATGTAAAGGCAGTATAGCTACCCTATGTAAAGCTACAGCCCCTAACTACAGTAGTGTACTTAGCTAAAGTAGTATACAGCCTCTAGGTAAAGGCCCTAGCTACAGTAGTACTAGCTACAGCCCCAGTAGGTAAAGGCCCTAGCTACAGTAGTAGGTAAAGGCCCTAGCTAAAAGCAGCCCCTAGGTAAAGGCCCCCAGTAGTATACTAGCCACAGTAGCTAGTATACTAGCTACAGCCCCTAGGTAAAGGCCCTAGCTACAGTAGTATACTAGCTACAGCCCCTATGTAAAGGCCCTAGCTACAGTAGTGTAAAAGCTAGAGCCTCTAGGTAAAGGCCCTAGCTATGTAAAGGCCCTAACTACAGTAGTGTACTTGCTACAGCCTCTAGGTAAAGGCCCTAGCTAGTATACTAGCTACAGCCCCTAGGTAAAGGCCCTAGCTACAGTAGTATACTAGCTACAGCCCCTAGGTAAAGGCCCTAGCTACAGTAGTGTACTAGGTACAGCCCCTAGGTAAAGGCCCTAACTACAGTAGTGTACTAGGTACAGCCCCTAGGTAAAGGCCCTAGCTAGTGTACTAGCTACAGCCCCTAGGTAAAGGCCCTAGCTACTACTAGCTACAGCCCCTAGGTAAAGGCCCTAGCTACTGTACCGTAAGCGTCTTGAGGGTGTACATATTCCAGTGCAATCTCAGGTTGCTCCTTGGCAGGTTTCTCCTGTCACTAGTGCTCTGAAGGACCCCAAGAATGTGTCTTGCTGACATGACTGCAATGGAGACTAAAGGGAGAGATGGCCATCCACGCTTCTGCCTGAGCTGATGCTGGCTGACACAGTCAAAACACGGCTCACCGTCTTACCACTATACCATGCGCCGCGCAAACGCATCAGGCCCTACCTGCACCGACGTGCCGAACACTCCACACAAACCCCATGTGACCAAGCAACCTGGTCTGTGTCAGCGGTGGTCATGTTACTCTGCACCAATATCTGTGAAGCTGATGGGTAAGCTATTTCTTGAGTGAACATGTTAAATGACATAGAAATGTGTTAATGGGTTGAACAACGCTAAGTATTCAAAATGTTTTTGCTGTTAAAACTAAGAAATGGAGAAAAAACAAAAACACAACACAGATACAATAGAAAAAAGTGCAAAGAAGAGAGCAACTGCACAACAAAGTAGGGCATTGCCACTGTATTGTAGAACACTAGGCTAGTGTGTAATGGTTTTCATCTCTCTGAATTGAGGCCTGACTTTTAAGGTCAGCAAAGTGCAGGAAGTGCAGCGGGTTGCAGAATGTTGTCTGCACTTACGGGCCACGCATTTCTAAACCTCACAGACGTCTAGTCCGAGGTCGACATCAGGGGAACAAATGGGAGCTGATGGCTCCGTTGTTCCGTGTCATCCTCCATATTCTTCCGCCATACTATTTGGGGACGACAGTATTAAGCACAGCTGACATCATGTACATATATGCACAAAGGCTGAGAGGGGAGTTAAAAAGAGGACCGGCTCGTCCCAACATCCATTAAGACACAAGCTTCACTTATTCCAAACAATGTGATAAGTCTTGTTCCTGTTCCTTTATTATTGCCTTGCCCTGATTCCCCCCCGCCTCCCTTTACCCAGAGTGCTTCTGTGTGCCTGTATGGTTTCAGAACCCCACTTACACTTAGTTGACAGATTTTTGTTTGGGTATCCCACGTCAGTCTTTCTTGCCTGTCTATTGTACACGCAACAATATACATTTGTAACGAGAGACCGGAAAGGAAATGCAATGTCCCTATTCCCTCTTATTCCTATATGAGGTTAGATTTTTTTTGCCCATTCTATTCAGGAATGCATTGTTTTAATGCAAATTATAAACCATAAAACCCAATACCCCATTCTGTTAAATTAATAGAATTACGAAAAAAATGTAATGATAGCAATTAAGTCTTGGAAATGCAAATTTTATAGTCAAGGACGATTACCTCATTTATAGCATGTGCTGGAATGATGCCAGACGAAGGTAATTTAGATCCCAGTTGCTCACGGTTACATCATGATGAATGTGCCGGGTATAGAGCCATCGTGCACCTGCAGTCACCCAGCCCTCCATCAGCGAGTAGGGAGGGAGGGGACAGATGAGAAAGACAAATGCTGAGGGACACTTCCCTAAAAACACCAATCCCAGCAAAAAAAAAACGTGTTCAAGCAAACAGAGAAAGTTTGACGTTACATCTGCTATAAATGACAATGTGGAAATAGTGAAGAGTGTTCTGAGTTTAGAGGAAGTCTGAAGAGGGCACTGCTGCATTCCTCCCAAGTAGGGATTGCTTTATAATTATTGGTATGGCATGTACATGCCTACCTCAACTACCTCGTATCCCTGCACATTGATATGGTATTGGTACCTCACGTAGCTTCAGTCTTGTGTGTATATTTCTTGTGTTTTTATCTTCTTATTTAACTCTGCATCGATGGGAACAAGATTTTGAGTAAGCATTTCACTGCAAGGTCTACACCTGTTGTATTCTGCGGATCTGACAAATAACAATTGATTTAATTATTTCCTTAATACCACTTGGCCGCCTTGCCTATTTATTCCACAGCAGAAAATATACATCGATGGAACAGTAGTGGAGAGGGTAGTAAGTTTTAAGTTCCTCGGCATACACATCACAGACAAGCTGAATTGGTCCACTCACACAGACAGCATCGTGAAGAAGGCACAGCAGCGCCTCTTCAACCTCAGGAGGCTGAAGAAATTCGGCTTGTCACCAAAAGCACTCACAAACTTCTACAGATGCACAATCGAGAGCATCCTGGCGGGCTGTATCACCGCCTGGTACGGCAACTGCTCCGCCCACAACCGTAAAGCTCTCCAGATAGTAGTGAGGTCTGCACAACACATCACCGGGGGCAAACTACCTGCCCTCCAGGACTCCTACACCACCCGATGTCACAGGAAGGCCATAAAGATCATCAAGGACAACAACCACCCGATCCACTACCTGTTCACCCCGCTATCATCCAGAAGGTGAGGTCAGTACAGGTGCATCAAAGCTGGGACCGAGAGACTGATAAACAGCTTCTATCTCAAGGCCATCAGACTGTTAAACAGCCACCACTAACATTGAGTGGCTGCTGCCAACACACTGACACTGACTCAACTCCAGCCACTTTAATAATGGGAATTGATGGGAAATTATGTAAAATATATCACTAGCCACTTTAAACAATGCTACCTAATATAATGTTTACATACCCTACATTATTCATCTCATATGTATACGTATATACTGTACTCTATATCATCTATTGCATCCTTATGTAATACATGTATCACTAGCCACTTTAACTATGCCACTCTGTTTACATACTCATCTCATATGTATATACTGTACTCGATACCATCTACCGTATCTTGCCTATGCTGCTCTGTACCATCACTCATTCATATATCTTTATGTACATATTCTTTATCCCCTTACACTGTGTATAAGACAGTAGTTTTGGAATTGTTAGTTAGATTACTTGTTGGTTATTACTGCATTGTCGGACCTAGAAGCACAAGCATTTCGCTACACTCGCATTAACATCTGCTAACCATGTGTATGTGACAAATAAAATTTGATTTGATTTGATATATAGAGGGCATGTCACAGCAAAGTTTGGAATGATAATAGATTTTTTGACTCGGAGATAGGTTTGATTGAACAGAGATCAGAAAGACAATATTAAGTTAGACCTTTCCCCTACTATACAGTGCCCTGTTAACCTGATGTTTATCACCTCAGATTAAAAATTGAGGGGCCCCGATGACATTTAAAAAACGGCAGGATTTTTAAAAGGTACCGACGTTTGGCTGTGTAAAATACTCACATTAGTTAATTATTTGAGACGACGGACATAATGGAATTCATCTTTTATAAGGCCTAGCCTTCCTATGCCTCCCTCCCTTCTAATGACTTAACATTTATATTTAGCACTCCCTTCTGCCAGGAGTACCCACACCATACCCCCCGTGCCCCTCCCCTCATCAACAACCATTACGTTACAGCAGGTCACAACGTTGTGGAACGTTTGGATAGAAATAAACTACAAAGTTCAATTCTGCCTTTTCTAAATTGCAGAATAGAGAATCACATCAGTCCTATTCAAGACATTTCTATCACTAGTAAACATTTTCCAAATAAACGTTCCCTTTGCTTGGACTGCAGAACAGAGGCTGTAGCAAATGGCATAGGACTGGAGGCTGGTGTTAGTGGCCAGTGTTAGTGTTAGGCCTTAATGCTGGGAGTCAACAGCCTGCAGTGACTGAGCCCCTCCGGCCATGCCTCGCCCGCCTGCCAGAGGATGAAATAGTGAGACTATTACGGTGAAGTAGTAAACCTCCACACACTCAACGCACTATCATAATAGAATATTGATTCTATCCGAATCCAGGGCCCTCTGTCTTCGGATGGGGAGAGCACTAAAGGTCATTTGGTGGGGGACTATAATAGACATGTTGCCGAGCACTGGGGATTATTGTGTTAATGTGTGTTAGAAATAGGCTATACACTACAGTACTGTACGTATTCTATGGACGGTGCAAACATGAAAGTAACATGACATAACCCTTTATAATGACCATGGACTTGATGCCATATTTGAAACTTCTTTATTTGTGCTTCTCCATTCTTCTCCTCTATTTGTAAACATGATTTTGCTACTATTAGTAGTACTTTTGCAAAGTGCATTCGGGAATGATTAGAAAAACAGAAGTAAACACACTCAGGTAAGTCAATAGAGAAGTGTTATATTCTTTGTGTCACATACAGCACCGAGAGAATATCCAACATTTTGACCTTCACTGTACCACATTTCTTCTTGTTCATTACTATTCCAGTTTTTTGCAAACCTGCATCTGTCTCATCCGCCATAAGTAACAGAGAAACAATCGCAACCATTAATTGTTGATCAGGGCAAAAGCGCCTTTGGAAAAGCGCCAAAGGAAAACGATGACAAATAACCACACACCATGCGAACAGCAGTACAAATTTCACCACGAGCAGGAGACGTTTATGCTTGATTGGAGCAATTTAATGTTATTTTTGAACATTTATTTTTTTACAAATCCTATGAGGACAGTTAAGAAAATTACTTTTTAATCATCTAAGGAGCCGCTGTGCCTTGTCTCTCCAGATGACTCTGTGCTGAAGACTTTCAGCCATTAGGATCCAGCGGCCGTTCTCCGCAAACAGAAGAGTCCTAGTTGGGAAAGTCGTGGTTTAGAACAATAATATTTAGGGAGACAGTCTAAGTTGAAGAAATGTTGAGGTCAACATAGTTAGGATTAGGAGTAGTTTTATGTCTTAAGTAGTTTTATGATGAGGCCCAAAACTCTGGCATCCATCTTTGCCAACCAGTAATGTACACCCCACACCTTCCCTCTCAAGGGGCCCAGGAAGGTATGCATCACTAGCCATAGTGACATGCACAATACATTAGGAAATTGAATAATCCCTAACGTGACATTATAGCCCGCACAAACTTAATGATGAATTCTCTTTTTCCAGGCATTTGGAAATATATTCATGAAATTTCAATGTCCAATGAAACAAGTCATCTTTTAACCAGAGCACAAATATGACACATCATTCCTCATTTCTCTTTATGGCCAAGGCGTTATTTTAGTCAAATAAATACCCATTTGTCTTGTTTGTTGTGTTTTTTTCCGCCTTCACGCCACACAGGTTGAGGTTTCTGTTGGAGACCAAATGAAACTGCCATTGTAAGAATCAATTTGATGAGTCTTGTATATACTCTCTACTCAAAGTAATGTGATATTGATTGGTTCCCTCTGACATACTACTCCTCTCTGAGCGAGGATGATTATTGGCTTTTGACAAATTCCAGCGCAATCGTTTCTTCTTTCCTTTGTTTGCCTGCGCCAGTGCCATAGCTGAATCAAACTGAACTTGAATGTGTTTTCCAGTGTTTTGATCACACAAAGGGTCACATGTATCACCATATTACCACTGTTCTTATCAATAAACAGTAGCATGCCTTCCAAATAAAATCTAAATCTAATCATTCAACATCTGACTACATCAAAAGTTACACAAAGAGATTTGCATTCAAATACATGCAATTCTAGACAGGCATCTTACAGGAACACACAGGCGCAATGCTAAGTTATTACATTTCATATTTTGCAAAGCATTGTGGACATAGCACTACAAAACTAATACATTATTAAAATACCATATCACCCTCTCCTGTCTGTGCTGGTTATGGATGACAATAAAACAGTCCCAGTTCTGAATCAAAGTGACATGGACCAAAGCAATCATATCCACTGATCTTAATGTGGCCCCCGTGATGAAGCATGGTGGTGCAGGGGCCGGGGAGGGGCCCAGGATCACCTCAGTCACTATTGATTAGTGTGTGTAATAAAGAGAGCGAGACAGTTGGCCCCACTGTGGACATGGCTCACTTGGCAACTGCTTTAACAAGGAGCTGGGGGGGAGGGTCTACTGAGAGGCGAGGTGTTGGGATGGTGTGTATGTATGGGAGAGATCTAAAGCACTAAATATGCCGGTGTGTACATTTTGTGTGTATATGCCTATGGGTGTCTACAGAAATTAATACATGAGTGTGTGTGTGTGCAGGATCATGTGTGTGTGTATGAGCAAGGTGGATACATATGTGTGTTTGTGTGTGTTCGTGTGTGTGTGTGTGCTGCAGGCAGCATTCCCCTCTGCGCCGTGCACATGAAAACACCTCACACATGAGGGGCTTGTGCATGGAAAAATCAATAGGTTGGTGATAGAAATATGCTGGAGTCATTCCCCAGGTGAGAGATTGATCTGAGCTCCACTGAGGTTCTCTGTCCAAACTCCAAATAATGGTTAGAGGCCAGCGACCCCAAAAACTCCCCACAACACCCCCCCATTCTACCGATAATCATGGCCTTAACCTTTCCTGTGACCAGCCTGAGCCTTACAGCACTGGACCAAACATTACAGTAAATACACCATGTACTGGGTTACATGAAATCTAAGTAACAAAATACTATATAGCTATATACATTGAGTGTAAAAAAACATTAAGAACACCTTCCTAACCCCTTCCTAAGGCACTTAAATATTCTGTCTTGCCCATTCACCATCTGAATTGCACAATCCATGTCTCAACTGTCTTTAACCTGTCTCCTCCCCTTCATCTACACTGATTTAAGTGGATTTAACCGGTGACATCAATAAGGGATCGTAGGTTTCACCCGGATTCACCTGGTCCCTCTATGTCCTGGAAAGAGTTTTCTCAACTCAGTGTACATTGACTAACACTTATGGAGAATGTATGCCCGGGATATCATGAAGGCTTGTAATGTACATCAAGTAAAAATGTGGTGTGTCTCTTATTTCCATGCTGGCTCCTTCACTTTCTTTGTTGATGTTTGTCTCTCGTTCACTCAGGCCTGGCAGGGGAAAAATGCAAGCTGTCGTTGCAGAGCGGGGCTGATGAATACGGGGCGACAGCCAAGCCGCGGCGGCAGCATTAGCTAGCGTGAGTGTTTTTAATTGCTCAACTATGGGCATTCGGTCCAGGTTTCGACATGCCACTGCACCGTCTACTGAAAATATGGCCTCGCAGACAAGCCTGTCATTGTACATAATTATGTGGAGGGAGTCGAAATAAAATTCTTTACGCAAAAAATGTGGCGGGGATGCAGTGGATTCATTAATACTCTACCGTCCATTTGAAAAAACATGAGAATAAAGCTACTGGTGTCATCTAACAGTATTCACAAGAAGAAAAGATAAGACTAAATTGAACTGCGTTGTTTCTCCTTCACCACGGGCTGCTACTGCGGTGAACACAATCTATCATTACCTCGCCGTATCAGTAGAAACGTGCCCATTTTGAGTGATGACTTTCCTACAGGAACTAACAGCTGTATGTGCAAATCATGCATATAAATCAATTACCGGGGCCTATGTACTTTAAATGCACCCATTAATTAAGCAATGTCAGATACAATGAACCGTGAAGTTCATTACATTTTTAGCATTCAAACGCTGGGATTATTTGAGGAGGAGAGGATGCTATACCTAATGATTAACGCTAGTTGTGTGAAGCAGGGTAGCTGCCAGCTAGCCTTCAGTAGAGATGTTAGTACACTAGAAACAGATCTCAACAGCTTCCTCAGAAGAATAAGAGAGAGGAGTAGGGACGGAGAGTTGATCAAAAGGAAGACAAACAAACAGGGATGGTCGTGTGGTTTACATGCCCACATCCAAGGATTCACAGAAAGACAAGACAGGATACATGCATCTCTGCCCAGTCAAGTGTGTCGAGTCATGTGACCCCAGCTCCTCTCACGTGTGGCGTGCAAGTGTGTGTGTGGTATGCAAGCTTTCACATATGTGTGTGTCTGTCTGTATGTGTCTGTGTGGCATGTGAGTTTGTTTGTTTGTGTGTGTGTTTGTGTGTGGCATGCGAATGTGTGTGTGTGGCGAGCCTGGCCCTGTGTTTCGTGCCAGGCTGCAGTTTTGTTCAAGTCGCTGTGAGATGACAGGGGGGGACATGGGGAGAAAAGGAGAGAGAGCCGGTCGGTCCCAGCTGCCTGCATTAAGCAATGACCTCTGCATAATGAAAGATGGTGAGAACATTTCCTAGTCATTACAAGGTTCCACGTTGTGACACGATTTGCATATTCATATATTTCTTTCCTCCCTAGCTATTTTTTCCCCCTGTGAGCAGGACATCTGCCTCCGCCACTCTGGAAATAAATAAAGAATTAAATAAATACATTTTCAAAAACCACACAATCCATCCAGATGCTTGCAACTCTTCAAAAATACACCTTGTATTTGTTATGGCTTAAGCACCAGAGAGTTGTTTCAAGGGTCAGTGCCAGTGGAGTAGAATGCATGGTTACAAAGGGTCTAAAGCACATACCCATTCTACTAACTCTATTTCTATGCTCTATATCCTGTTGTTACACCACATGACATAGACTTATCTCAATGGTAGTAGACGGGTGTTTCTGGTTACCATATGATCTGTCTCTTTTTTAACAAGTGGAGTTAAGCTAAGTGGGCAAATGGCACAAGACATGTAAATGGTCCGCATAACAGTAGCCATATGGTGAGGAACCATAATTCCCAGAATGGTGTCTATTATACGTTTTTTGTTATTCTGGATTTTAGAGTGGCCTAATTGCACATTTCCACAGTAGAGTTCTTCCATGGTTCAGTGAGATTGTTAACTAACCTTTTTAGTTTTTAGAAAATATCGGTATGAGCCAAAAAGCAAAATTATTATGTGTTACAGTGGATTTTAGAGCGGCCTAGTTGAGCATTGATACTATTGTGGATCTACAGTGGACATGTTAACATGGTGCTACAATGCCACAGTATATGTGGGGGAAAACAGTCTCGTTAAAATTCAGAGTCCATTTTTTCACGATGTTTAAGATTCTTAAGGTATCTTCACAGTGGTTTGAGACATCGTCTAACAAACAATATCCATGTAAATATTTATACGAATTGAATATGCCTTCAAAAGATGTCTGCTGTAAGCCACAGGTTTACAGCAGACAAGGTATCTTAAGGTATCTTCACAGGCTCTCTGATCTAAGAGGGCTCACCACAAAGAAAAGTCCTTCTACTTACTGCATTACAATTATATTTAACATCAAACAACTCTCAGCGGAGATGAAGTTGTCAAAACACGAGAAACGTTTTTTTTTTTTCATGAAAAGAGAGCGAGATAATCAAAAACACCTATTGACAGAAAAGTATATATTTAAATTAGTTTTATTTAATTCAAATAAATCGAGCAAATGGCAGGCAAGCAACGCAGCAGCCTGCAGAGTTGCCCGGTGTCTACCGTGCACAGTAACGATCACAGCAGAACTTCTGAACACAAACTGTTTAATGCGAATACCACAAGCTGAGGGGTACATAAATATAGAATTAGACAAAATGTTATTTATTTTTATTTATTTTTTCTCTACACCCCCCCCACGAGCAACATCCCCAGGTTTGAGGACTATGCAGATGTACGAGCCTACTTCAAAAAGTTGCAGTTCCCTTATGATAGCTCTGCAAAAAGGCTTTCTTTTAACTTAAATCAGCAAATGTGAAGCAGCGCAGACCTAAGGGCATCTTTTTCTCTTTTCTCCCCCTGAAAAAGAATTGCTCCTAGGGATCGATTTGAAATTTAAATTGTGGTGAAATAGTGTTTGTCATTAGCAATCAAATATTTGAACCGTTGGAATACCTTTTGTCCTCTGGTGAGAAATATTGCACAGGGCATATGAGTTTGTTGATGAATTATATATAGGTGTGGATACTGCTCAGCATCCCCTTTTGAAGCAGAACAAACGGCCATAACAAATGAATGAAAAAGGAAAAACAGACCTGGTAGGGGAAAAGATTTGTCATCGCGTTTATAAGAAATGAATATGTATGAACCAAAACATACAGCTAGACAAATACAATATGATTATTTGATGTATGGACGTGCACGGTTTAATGCCAATGAGCAGTACAGTTGCAATACATCATATGCAAACCAATCATACAGTATGTACTGTATTAACTAAGTGTTGTCCACTAATACAGAACAACACAATATAGACATGACACCACAAACACATCTTCAGATACTGATCAAATAGAAATCTAATTTAATCTGAATTCACGTTGTTTAAATAATGACATCATTATGACAGTAAATAACAGTCCCTGTATACACCACTACAACTTCTGTATATTTGAGACCCAAAACAACTGTCAGTGGATCTATAGAGCAGATAGGGACTAAGCCAGACCAGACCCTGATGGTGGATAAACTGAACCGAAGATAGTCCAGACAGAGAAAAAGGAGTGTGTGTGTGTGTGTGTGCGTGCGTCTGTGTGTGTGCATACGCTTGTGTACGTAAACGCTTGTGTGCGTTCACATGTGCCTTAGTGCGTGTGCATGTATGTGTGCCTGTGTGCATGTGCGTGTGTGTGAATGGGTCTTCCTGTTTCCTGATTGACAGACAGTGACAGGGTGCTCTGCTCAGCGTTCATTAGAGGAGCTGATTGAATTGGGGGGTGTGGCGCTGTCACTCTTAATGGAGTGATCTCTAATTGGAGCAGATTAGCTTCACAGGCTTCTGGGTAATGTCAGGGGCAGGAAACCAGAAAGCAGAGAGGCTGTAAGAGGACAGTGTATGGATCACACAAAGGGGCTAGACTGTACATCACCACAACTCTAGTCTCGTCTGCAGCCGCCTGTACTGTAGACTAGAACACTATACAGCAAAGACTGATGAAGGCCTTAGGGTCAAAACGTTGGATAAGAAAACAGTGTCGGGGTAGCCATCTTTCTTTCAACACTACAGTTTGGAGCAGTGCACTCCCAACACCATTCCTTCATTCATACAGACCTTTAGCTTGTGTAAGACACTGTTTTAACAGAACACTACAAATAATGATCTCTGTACAGTAAACCTGGCCCTTTCTTTCTCGGTAAAAGAGGTTTGATAAGGCAGTGGTCCAACAGCTTCTGGGGTGTACCAGAGAAGAGAGAGAACGCTAGCCAGCTGCTTGTGTCTGTCAGTCTGCTGCACCGTGTGTATTGCAGCGGCCCCAAGTCATGGCTATGATGGTTTATACATAGAGGTGTGGAGCAACTTCAAGGCCAAAAGTAAGGTATAATGAGCACCCAGGCCGGTTCACAGTCCCAAAAGAACGCGGCCGACTCTTCGACAAGTTGGGGGTGCGATAACGGCCGACCATAAAAAGGAATCATTATCAATGAAAATGACAGGTTATTAAGATCTGATATTAGGGCCTATATGGTTTAGTATGATAGGTTATCTATAAAACCTCTAGAGCCCGGCCCACGCCAACAGACTCCATCCCGAGCACCCGGTGCCACCGACACATGTTAATAAGCTCACAACCTTTAATTAAGCAATATGTATAAGTAGACGGCCATTACTGGCTGATTTGTGGCCCACTTTGTTACGTCAAGCACCGGCCACCAGACACATATTCAATACAAATCAACCCGGGCCTGAATATCATCCAGCTTAATGTGGGCCCAATATTGATATTTTATCACTTGGGCCCTGATTGGTGACTTTTAGAATTGTCATTTTTCATTGTGTTGGGGCAGTAATGAAGACCTAATGACCCTCATTCATTTGGCACACGGATTCATTACTCCACTTCACATTGTTTATTGGATAATGAATAGCCCTATCTGCATAGGCAGCCAATTTATACCTCCTGATTGTGACTGTACTGTATGTGTGATGATGTGAATCACACAGCCCAATGGAACTGTGTTACTATGACATGAACTATGTCACAAAGCTATACATCACAAGAGGGACGAGCATCCTCAGGGTTCGATACTGCGACCAAAACATACTGCGACCGTTTGACTTGGCAGTGTGACACACTTTTTTAATTGATCGCAAGGGTGCCAGTGAAAATCTTCTACCTGGTCACATTACAATTTTTTTTATCATCATGTTTTATTCAAACAGTAATGTGCAATTGACAAAAAATAGACCTACTTTCTGAAGTGGCAGCAAATGCACAGAAATGCCCCTGTTTGTGTGTGTCAGGGCTTGACACACAGGAGGTTTTGGAAATCCTCCGGGCCAGTTGATCATCCCCGTCAGTGGCCCGCTTGGGTCAGTGAAAATTTTTTTCTAATAATGACATTTTTATTCTAGGCTATATAATTGAAAAAAATAAATAAACAGATGGATACACAAAGCTATTAACTTGTTATGCCGATTCTTTATCACGCGCACGCTGCACACATACAGTACCAGTCAAAAGTTTTCCAGGGTTTTAGAATAATAGTGAAGACATCAAAAATATGAAATAACATATATGGAATCATGTAGTAACCAAAAAAGTGTTCAACAAATCAAAATATATTTATATTTGAGATTCTTCAAAGTAGCCACCCTTTGCCTTGATGACAGCTTTGCACACTCTTGACATTCTTTCAACCAGCTTCATGAGGTGGTTTCAATTGATCACAACTGAATGCATTTCAATTAAGAGGTGTGCCTTGTTAAAAGTGAATTTGTGGAAATTCTTTCCTTCTTAATTAATGCATTTGAACCAATCAGTTGTGTTGTGACAAGGTAGGGGTGGTATACAGAAGATACCCTATTTGGTAAAAGACCAAGTCCAAATTACAGCAAGAACAGCTCAAATAAGCAAAGAGAAACGACAGTCCATCATTACTTTAAGACATGAAGGTCAGTCAATACGGAACATTTCAAGAACTTTGAAACTTTCTTCAAGTGCAGTCGCAAAAACCATCAAGCGCTATAATGAAACTGGCTCTCATGAGGACTGCCACAGGAAAGGAAGACACATAGTTACCTCTGCTGCAGAGGATAAGTTCATTAGAATTAATTGCACCTCAGATTGCAGCCCAAATATATGCTTCACAGAGTTCAAGTAACAGACACATCTCAGCATCAACTGTTCAGGACAAAAATAAGAAGAGACTTGCTTGGGCCAAGAAACACGCACAATGGACATTAGACCAGTAGAACTCTGTCTTTTGGCCTGATGAGTCCAAATTTGAGATTTTTGGTTCCAACCACCGTGCCTTTGTGAGACGCAGAGTAGGTGAACGGATGACCACTGTGAAGCATGGAGGATGAGGTGTGATTGTTTCGGGGTGCTTTGCTGATGACACTGTCAGTGATTTATTTAGAATTCAAGGCACACTTAACCAGCATGGCTACCACAGCATTCTGAAGCAATATGTCATCCCATCTGGTTTGCACTTAGTGGGACTATCATTTGTTTTTTTCAACAGGACAATGACCCAAAACACACCGCCAGGCTGTGTAAGGGCTATTTGACCAAGGAGGGTGATGAAGTTCTGCATCAGAAGACCTGGTGTCATGTTTACTCCAGCTCCCTCTCTCGGCGTCGCCAGTTGTCTCATCATTACGCACACCTGCCACAATCGTTACGCGCACCTGCGCCTCATGACACTCACCTGGACTCTATCACCTTCCTGATTACCTCCCCTATATCTGTCACTTCTCTTGGTTCTTTCCTGAGGCGTTATTGACTCTGTTTCACTTTCATGCCTGTACGCTTTTCGTGTTTTGTACTCTGTTCTATTTATTATTACATTTGCACCTGTACTTGCTTCCCGACTCCCAGCGTACACGTTACACATGGCCTCCACAATCACCAGAAATAAACCCAATTGAGATGGTTTGGGATGAGTTGGACCGCAGAGGGAAGGAAAAGCAGCCAACAAGTGCTCAGCATATGTGGGAACTCCTTCAAGACTGTTGGAAAAGCATTCCTCGTGAAGCTGGTTGAGAGAATGCCAAGAGTCTGCAAATCTGTCATCAAGGCAAAGGGTGGCTACTTTGCAGAATCTAAAATCTAAAATATATTTAGACTTTTTTGGTTACTATATGATTCCATTTTTGTTATTTCATAATTTTGATGTCTTCACTATTATTCTACAATGTAGAAAATAGTTAAAATAAAGAAAAACACTTGATTGAGTAGGTGTGTCCAAACTTTTGACTTGTACTTTATAGCCTATTGATGATCTGTCAGGCAGAGAGAGCAAGCAGCTCATCAACAGCTGGTTGTTGCATGGAGCAATTCACAGAAGACCAAGAGCGGTAGAAAAGATGTTCCAATTTATGAGAGTAAATGCTAAGGCAAGAATGGGTATGCAAACCAGGTATTTAAAAAGTTCAAAGTCTTGGTTGAATATTTGCAATGCGCAATTCAGTAATCATGGAATAGCCTACCTTGAAAATCAGACATTTCCTTTAGGCTATTTGGTCCTTGAAAAGTCATTGAAGTTACGGTTGTCAATTTAGAAGGTCTACTGCTCCAATTCAATTATTCTGTGATTCCATTTCTGATCAGTTTCTATGAGAGATGTAGCTGCTTTCCTTTGTTTCCCCAATGTTTCAATTGAAGGGATTTGAGCTACTCTGTTGTGGTAAAACAATGTGCAGTTATTACATTTGAGTCATTTAGCAGACGCTCTTATCCAGAGCGACTTCTATTTTCATAATTTGTTCGTACTGGTCCCCCATGGAAATCGACAACTCAAGCTACACAGGACTTATTATGAGCAAGACAACATTGAATGTTGGCTTCAAATTGGTTTTCCATACAATGCATTCCATTACAAAGGGAAGTTTAAAACATGGTACAATAACACCTCAGTCATACTTCAGCATCTCAAATGGCGAGACTGACTAGCTACCAGATGGACAGACTCCATTAGTGTGTTTGTGTCAGACTGACTAACTAACACATTGACAGACTCCATTAGTGTGTTTGTGTCAGCCTGACTAGCTACCACATGGACAGACTCTATTAGTGTGTTTGTGTCAGACTGACTAGCTACCACATGGACAGACTCTATTAGTGTGTTTGTGTCAGACTGACTAGCTACCAGACGGACAGACTCCATTAGTGTGTTTGTGTCAGACTGACTAGCTACCACATGGACAGACTCCATTAGTGTGTTTGTGTCAGACTGACCAGCTACCACATGGACAGACTCCATTAGTGTGTTTGTGTCAGACTGACTAGCTACCAGACGGACAGACTCCATTAGTGTGTTTGTGTCAGACAGACTAGCTACCACATGGACAGACTCCGTTAGTGTGTTTGTGTCAGACAGACTAGCTACCACATGGACAGACTCCGTTAGTGTGTTTGTGTCAGACTGACTAGCTACCAGATGGACAGACTCCATTAGTGTGTTTGTGTCACACAAACTAGCTACCACATGGACAGACTCCATTAGTGTGTTTGTGTCAGACAGACTAGCTACCACATGGACAGACTCCGTTAGTGTGTTTGTCAGACTGACTAGCTAACACATGGACATACTCCATTAGTGTGTTTGTGTCACACAGACTAGCTACCACATGGACAGACTCCATTAGTGTGTTTGTGTCAGACTGACTAGCTACCACATGGACAGACTTCATTAGTGTGTTTGTGTCAGACTGACTAGCTACCACATGGACAGACTCCATTAGTGTGTTTGTGTCACACAGACTAGCTACCACATGGATAGAATCCATTAGTGTGTTTGTGTCCACATTATTCTGACATTTTAAAATGTAAAAATAACGTGAATGTCAATGCATAATTCCATTAGGTAGGCCTATATTTAAAAATAATGCATTATTCTTAATGTGGTAATGCCTACTTTTGTTTGGCATACATTTTGGAGGGAGTTTTTTTCCAACAATTAAATGTCAAATTTAGGTCCCTGAAAATTACAATTAAGTGCTTTAAAAAGTCCTTGAATTTGAATTGCCAATGTCTGTACGAACCCTGTATATGCCACTTGCTCATCTTCTATTGAAATTATGTATGCATCATTCCCTTTTTTGTCAGATCTTGACCCAGGCCAGTATTTTTTTCCATTCGGGCCAGTAGCTTTCAGGTGGCACTGGCCTGGTGTGCCACTGGCAAATTTACCTGAATGACAGGCCCTGCTATGCGCATAGGGCCTATATGTCTAACACTGTGTAGCTGTTAGTGATGTTAACGATAGCCACCCGTTTTCAGGTAGATGTAAAGGCAATTAAAAGGTAATTACAAAGTAGCCTATACCACCTGGTAGAATCAATCCAGCGGCCATTTGTTTTGAAAAGTCCATCAAAAGTGCACTACAGAAACAAACACACCGGTCTGGCTGGTGCACACCTGAACTATTTTTCACAGACCTCAAAAATGGTCCCTGATGTGGTTTAAGCATTGTTGTGGACTTAGAACATCCAATTTTGTGATTTTTAAGAACCAAAACCTGAAAAACTGAGTGAAATCACAGTCCTCCCTGTTTTTTTGTTGTTGTTGGTGGTATCGTTTTGGTATCTAGTATAGTATTGTTTTTTTGGTATCTAGTATAGTTTTTTGCCATCTAGAGGATTTCGTAGAAAAGAACACATGGCACTTTGAAATCTGCACATCATTTTAAGTCTCTTTTCTTTGAACACAAGGGCATGCTAATTTAAAAGGTGGCTAGTCATGATTAGCCTGGTTCTGTAAGGAATGCAGGCACATTTTGGGACACAGGCGAGGTCATTAGTGATGATCTATTTATTTTTATTAGTACGATCAAATCATGTGCTGATGCCCCAAGTGAAAAGGTTGTTAGCACCAGTGCCACCTGTGGAAAAAGCTATTGTAGAAGCCTGATTCTACCTGAACCATCTCTATGTGTATCATCAGGAACAATTTGAACTGTTATGTGAGTATGCTATAGAGAGCTCATAAACACATTCTGAATTGATCCATCAGTCACTGTCCATCACTGAGGTACAGTATGTCTATAGTCACTGTCCATTCATATGGTGTGGTCGGTTGAGGTGATAGTTGTCTATTGTCTATATAGTGGTATGTGTATAATCGCTGTCCTGTCAATTGGTGTGGTCGGTTGAGCCTTAGGTGCTAGTTGTCTATTGCCAGGGGTATGTCTATAGTCCCTGTCCCTTCAGTTGATGCGGTCGTTGGAGGTGCTAGTTGACAGTACCTGGGTGTCCTCTCCTGCTTTGTTTCACTTCAGTGACATTAGTGGCTAAGGCCTTGCAGTGCAGCTCGAGCCATGCCCACTGTCTCCTACTGGCTCAACGCGATGAGTACCTGAGGGCACGGATTAGGCAATAACACTTAAAACACACAACATTACACAAACAAACATTAAAACACCACACTACACAAACAGCCATTAAACAGTGCACAGGAGTGTTGGACTCACGCCAAACAGGCTTCCTCCTTTTCCTCTCCCTGAGTTGGAGGGTGGAGTTTGTGCCTTCGTCTTCCTGGTTCACCTCTGGTGTCCTCTGACCTGGGCGGGGCATAGTGCTGAGAGGAGGCTCTGCCCCGTCCATGTCACCAATCACCTTCAAGGACACACCATAGACAAAAACAAACTGTCAGACACATTCAAGTGCTGAAGATATTTCAACAGTTAAATGTTTCTATATGCAAGTTCACTACCAATGTTTTAATGTTTATACAGTAATTTGCAATTACAAAATATTTAAGCCTGGGAATTGAAAAAAAAAAGATTGTGCAGAAAGAATTAACACAGTTCCACGTTTTTCAAGTAAACTTTAAAAAAAATCTCCCACAAATCTCCCCAAACTAGTGTAAACGCGTTTGGATAATTAGACGCGATACACTTTTGGAAAAGGTCTTCTCGCAAAGCCGATATGGCTGGCAGGGAAAGCATTAATCTCTTCATGCAACATACAAAGACCAAGGACGTATCCTTCCCCGGCACCGAACGGCAGATAGCAGAACTCACTTCCTGTATAAATCATGTTCATATTTCTGAAGGCTCAGGATGACCTCATAGCCAATGAAGCGTGCTCCGAGGCTCCGAAGCGGCAATCAAACATGCGGCCGGGGGGAAGAGGGGGTGCAGGAGGGAGAATTGATGCAGTTTGTCAATTAATGTTGCTGCGAGGTGTTTCTTAAAGGTTAACTTCTTCATTTTCCGAATGTGGAATTAGGTCAATATTGGCGAGCGCGGAGTCATTTGTGGACAAGGAGCGCTGAGTCATGGAAAGTGAAGACAAAGGGTTCTGGGTAATGGGGGTCTGATGGCATATTACACCAATGAGGAGGCCCAATATTGAAATGGCATCTCTCTCCCTCTTTCTGTCTCTGTTCATCACATGGGCTTGCGGCGGATTGTAATTATACGGGAATCACCCCTCCTAGTTATAACTCAAGAACAGTACAGTCATACCTAGCTACGTTAAGTTAATTAAGTATGTAGTATTGAAATAAGTTGATTGTGAGTGAGGAAGTCTAACGTCAACAATGGTTAAATGGCACAAGTGGAAAAAGACTTCAAAAGCAAAAGAAACACAATGATGAAATTGCACGGAACAGTGTTTTTATTTACAACGTAGTTTAGATGCTTATCAGCCTTTTTCCAAGCCATAAATAATCTGCGGAGAAGTAATATTCAAGCTGTTGGAGCTTTAGTTGTGCATCTTTAATGGGACTTTCACAGAAGCTGATCCAGGACTCACATATGGAAGAAGGAGATGGTACAACAGCACAGTTGGTTACTCAAATCGTTCTTTTTTGGCAGGCCGTAGACACTTAAATGCTAGCCTGGGAGGAAAAAGACAGGGAAACATAAACCTACTGTGGTTTTAGTAGGGAACATAATGACTTTGCCCACATTCATTTCGTCGGCCATATTGTTTTCCTCAGATGGAGCTGTTATGGGCCCATCTCAGAAGTTGTTTTGTTATGAGGGCCCTACTAGAATCTCAACGGTTGTTGAGAGTGATGCATTGTGAGTTTGCAGCTGGCAAACATCTGTTTATTCATGATTGTTTGAGAAGTAAAAAAAATTTTTTAAACACTCCACCACCTTTAAAATCCTTTTGGCTAAGTATGCCAATGGGACTGTTGCTTTTACTACTCTTGCTGCACTACATTTGTTACCATTTCCCAGCATGCCGTGGTTAATATTAAAGGTAAAATAGTAGATGCCTTCCAGGTTAATATTCCAGGTAAACATGGTTCGACCAATTTCCATAATTTAAATGCCATGCATGATGGGCCCTGAACATAAACTAAGGATTTTTCCCCTTTTTGGTTCCAGGTAGAACCTTTTTGATTCCAGGTAGAACCCTTTTGGGTTCTATGTAAAAACCCTTTCCACAGAGGGTTCTACATGGAACCCAAAAGGGTTATCCTATGGGGACAGGCAAAGAACCCTTTGGGACCCTTTTGTCTGTGTCTGTACATGACCTTTAATACTAAAAACCAGACGGATACAGGTGCAGGAATCACATGGTTTAGCCAAATGAATATTCAATATGTGCATGATATTTTTTTTTGGCTTAGTCATGGACCGCTGCCCCCCAATAACAATACAAATATACACACCAAACTGCTGTATTACACTGAAAGTGTCTATAGCTCAGGGCACCTCTCGGAGGGCTTGCTTTTCTTAGGTGTTCGTTTATATTAATTTTGAGTGTAAATTGTGGTTAATATGCAAAAATAAGAACCCTGGAGCAGTGGTCATGTTAGTCTAAGGCTTTCCCTGGTCCTCGAGGGCTTGGCTGTCCAGGACATTGCCAGAGAAAAACAGACCTCTTATGTGGAAATTAAGCATCCGTCAATATTGCTTCAGTAAACAAAGAAAGGCCTCCTTAAGTAGTTGGACGAATCCTTTAACCGAAGGAGGCAGAGGGGAGACTGACTGTTTTTCACAGTTCAAAGAAGTCAAATAAATACGGCTATT